>NC_036852.1:2193312-2312859 GCF_002910315.2 Salvelinus sp. IW2-2015
TGGGGTTTTAGGCCGGGTTTTCTGTTATAGCACATGAGACATTAGCTGATGTAGGAAGGGCTATTGTAAATACATTTGATTTGATTAGAGGACTGAGGTTCTTTCCAAAATATTGAAAGTGTAATAGTCACCCATGTTATTTTGTAAATGTATATTTTATTTATTTTTTGGGAAAAATTATAGAAAAATATTAAAATATTTTTTTTATAAAAAAATTCGATTTTTTTTTTCATTTTTTTCCGTCATTTTTTTGTTTGGGGCGTGTTAGAATACCATTTTTTGGTGTTTGTATATAGTTATTTGTTTCAGAATGTATACCTGTCACCAATTTGGCCACTTGGGGTACATTTTGGGGCTACTTGTGTGGGACACCTGGGTGGCCTCATGATAAATGTCACTGTAGCACACTTCAATTTGGGCGAGTTATTCATTCTGAAACTTTGCACAAGTACTGTGCCTTCTTATGTTTTTTCACTGAAATTGTTCCCATGTTTATATCTAGATGTTTGTTTTATCTTGTTCATTTTAATTATGATTGATACAACAATTTAAAATGAAAAAACGTATGGTTTTTTTCTTGTATTATCAAAACCAGATCTAATTTGTGTTTTCATTCTCCTACATTTCAATTCACCATTTTACACAAACTTCAGAGTGTTTCTTTCAAATGGTACCAAGAACATGCATATGCCCTTGCTCCTGGGCCTGAGCTAGAGACAGTTAGATTTGGGTATGTTCTTCAGGCGGAAATTGAAAAGGGGGGGAGGGTATTCTCAAAAAGGTTAAGCACACTTAGTGCTGCGTATTATAAGTGGACATGATTACATGACAAACTAAGAATGGCTTAATAAAAGGATTCAAATCAGCCCTTAGTTAATTGCAGTTAGTCATTTGTATGTGGGAGTCAAATTGTACAATGAGCTGGTACCAAAATAGCTAGAGTTTTTTTCCCCAGTGTTGTCGGAGCCACATTTTTAATAAGTGATGCTGCCGTCTTATGTTAGAAAAGTATGGATGGCATGATTCCAAAATGCATGTATCACACTGAATCAATCACAGCTTTTTTGTGAAACGCAGAGCTTGAGGAACGAGAGAGACCCATAAGGATGTGTTTTTTTAAAGGATGCTAGATGTTACTGCTGGGGACAGGTGGAGGAGCCCTGAGAGGAGGACAAACATGTGGGACTAAAGACAAGAGGACCTTAGATGGTCCACATGTGCTGTAGTAGATCATACTTCACAGTTCAGCCAGCCTTAATCTCAGCCCAAAACATGCACCACCACTTCCCTTCAACTCACAACCACCACACCAACACACTCAACCTACCTTCTGTTGCGCTGTAGCTCTGGGCCTTCCATGGCCACCAGGTTCCCTGCTTCTCCCGATCTCCGTTGGGTAGAGAGGAACCTTGCCGCTTTTCCTGTGTGGTAAAGAATAGAGGTCTCAGAGGTCGGATGGGAAATAAAACTATTTATGTGCCAAAAAATAGCTAATATAATGTATTTTCAATGGCATTCCACTAGTAGGGATTGTCCTAAAATAAGCCTGTCAGGAAAAAAACATTCCTTCCAACAACACGGGACTGGCTTTTTAAGGACAAGCAGTCTGGCACGTACCAAAAACAGCTGATGATAGGAAAAACAAAACAAATGGATTCAGAAGGGTTTAGGGGTCCTTGGGCTACACCAGCAGTTAAATTTCCGGAGTGTAAAAAATTCGAATGGGGTTTAGTCAGGATGCAGTCGGAAGCAAACTAGAGATGATGCATAGGGTCAGAGTCAAATATATATGCATCTCAAAATAAGTCTTCTGGTTAGGGGGTATGGCATTGACACCACCAGGAAAGAGGCTCACCTGAGAGGGCACATTTTTTGGGCGGCTCTTATCCTGATTGGAGGGGTCCCCACTCCCCAGGTGGCAAACACAGTCCACCTGGTCCAGGAACTCATCGATGCGGCCACCAGGTCGTTCCTGTCCTTGGCTTTATACGCCACGTCACTGGAACACCTCGGAGGAGCAGAGAGGGGAATTGGGGTTAACCTGTATGCGTCATCATGAGCTTGTTTCTTAAACTTGGCTAACATAACCAAAGCCACACAGGGGAAAAGTGCACACAGACTAATGCAACGTGGCTACTTACCTCGGTCTGTCATTCAGAGTTGCGATGGATTCGGGCCCAATCTTGCATGGTTTACGTGTGGGTCCTTTTCCCAGAGGCCCCAAGCAGAATGAACAGGGAACCTGAGGCAGAACAGAACAGAGCACTCTTAAATTAGAGTGCATCCACTCAGGAACTTTACCCAAATGCCAAAAAACACCTATCCCACTTTAGTTTACGAACACATACAATTCATAGTAGTTAACTGTAATCATCATTAACAACAATATTATAATAAAAATGGAGAGTGTGCGTGTCTACCTGGTGGTTGGATTGGAGGACCTCAGCTAGGCCGTGTGAGTGCAGCACGGCGCGGACAAGGCGTGTAACAAGGCCACCACGGGCTGGCTCCAGGAACTCGTAGCTCCCCCCACCAGACGTTGGAATGCCTCTGCACCGGGGGGAATCTTTCCTTCAATGAAGTGGAGAGTCAATCTACAGACAATAATCCGATTAGCTAATAGGAGATAGGAAAAATATGCTAATAGGGTCGACTGAAATGCAGGCCAAGGATCATGGTATAGGCCCACTGAGAAATCTGTCATAAATAGGGCTACAGCAGATGGTCTCGGCTAGATACTGGGTTGGTGACAGAATCAGTGGGTTTATTATTCATTGAGCTACAGAGGAATGGCTAAACGCTTTGAGTGGGTCAACAGCATGTAATGCACTGGTCTAACACATACTAACTTGGTGTTAGCATAGTTCACAGTAATGTAAGCTACTGACTATTAGTACTGCATGTCGATAAAAAAAAGTACAATTGTGCTTAGTGGAAATTTTGGGTAGCCTGGTAGCCAACCTTGTATGCAACAACCAATACAGTTGGCTATACAGAACATAACAAATAAATGGTTGCGACCAGGCTAGATGAGTGGGGCCTTACTTGCTGGAAGTCCACATGCTGTTCTCCCGGCTGACATGTTCCTTGCCCTCTGTGGTGGCTGGCTGGGACTGGGGAGAACAGTCTGACCTGGAGACATCAGGACAGGAGAGGCCAGCCTGTTAATTCACGCTCACTGGACAACAACTGCACTGTATTCAGATTAAGTGTAACATTATAATCTAGATGAAATTCATCAATTGATTAATCCTACATAGATTAAAGAAGGAATGTGGCCTTGACGATTGTCTTGTGATCAAAGCGTTGCACTTCCTAAATTGAATTTGCAAGTAGTACTATTTTACTTTTGAAGGTTTGGGACTGCCCAAGAGATTAGAGAAAACACAGGGAGATTATCTATGGCGTACTGGAGGTAATGAAGTGGTTATGACTGGTTTCTGTGCTTGCAACATCTAAATGAAGTTCCATTTTGAGAAAGGCCCAGTGTTAGTCTCAGACTAGACTATAGGCGTTCCTGGCTAGTTGCCTGTATAGATTCCTCATCTGGGTCCATGTTGGGATAGGGCAGTAACCCTGGCTCAACAGCCTGGTGGAAGCTGAAGGAATAGGCTCCGCTTAGCTCTGCAAGGCAGGGATTGGCTGTCTGGATCTGAGGGGAGGCAGGCCACGGCAGAAGTGCCTTTGACGGGGTGGGCTTACAGATGGGGAAGGGGTGATGGTGGAGGTGGACACACATGGAGGGCAGCACACACACAGAGAGCAGGGCCTGCAGGAGAAGGCCTGTCTGAAGGGCCTGTCTGAAGGCCTGTCTGAAGGCCTGTCTGAAGGCCTGTCTGAAAGGCCTGTCTGCGTGTGTTTGTGTCAGTCTTGGGGGTGCCTTCGGTCTTAAAGAGGGGGCTGTCGACTGGATGTGTAAGAACACACAACATGCACACAGACACAAGCAGACGTTATATATATATAAATTATATATATATATATTATAATATATATTATATATATATATATATATTATACACACAGTTGAAGTCGGAAGTTTACATACAACTTAGCCAAATAAATTCAACTCAGTTTTTCACAATTCCTGACATTTAATCCTAGTATAAAATTCCCTGTCTTAGCGTCAGTTAGGATCACCACTTTATTTTAAGAATGTGAAATGTCAGAATAATAGTAGAGAGAATAATTTATTTCAGCTTGTATTTCACATTCCCAGTGGGTTACGTACACCAATTACTATTTGCTAGCATTTCCTTTAAATTGTTTAACTGGGTCAAACGTTTTGGGTAGCCTTCCACAAGCTTCCCACAATAAGTTGGGTGAATTTTGGCGCATTCCTCCTTTCTATTAGGATTGAGCGTCTTGTGATGGCCAGTCCAATACCTTGACTTTGGTTGTCCTTAAGCCATTTTGCTACAACTTTGGAAGTATGCTTGGGGTCATTGTTCATTGGAAGACCCCTTTGTGACCAAGTTTTAACTTCCTGACGTCTTGAGATGTTGCTTCAATATATCCCCATAATTTTCCTTCCCAGGATGCCATCTATTTTGTGAAGTGCACCAGTCCCCCCCTGCAGCAAAGCACCCCCACAACATGATGCTGCCCACCCCCGTGCTTCACGGTTGGATGGTGTTCTTCGGCTTGCAAGCTTCCCCCCTTTTCCTCCAAACATAACGATGGTCTTTATGGCCAAACAGTTCTATTTTTGTTTCTTCAGACCAGAGGACATTTCTACAAAAAATACGATCATTGTCTCCATGTGCAGTTGCAAACCGTAGTCTGGTTTTTTATGGTGGTTTTGGAGCAGTGGCTTATTTCTTGCTGAGCGTCTTTCAGGTTATGTCGATATAGGACTCATTTTACTGTGGATATAGATACTTTTGTACCCGTTTCCTCCAGCATCTTCACAAGGTGCTTTGCTGTTATTCTGGGATTGATTTTCACTTTTCACACAAAGTACGTTCATCTCAAGGAGACAGAACGCATCTCCTCCTGAGCGGTGAGACAGCTGTGTGGTCCCATGGTGTTTATACTTGTGTACTATTGTTTATACAGATGAACGTGGTACCTTCACGCGTTTGGAAATTGCTCCCAAGGATGAACCAGACTTGTGGAGGTCTTACAATTTTTTTTCTGTGGTCTTGGCTGATTTCTTTTGATTTTCCCATGTCAAGCAAAGAGGCACTGCTTTTGAAGGTAGGCCTTGAAATTATCCACAGGTACACCTCCAATTGACTCAAATTATGTCAATTAGCCTATCAGAAGCTTCTAAAGCCATGACATAATTTCTGGAATTTTCCAAGCTGTTTAAAGTCACAGTCAACTTAGTGTACGTAAACTTCTGACCCACTGGAATTGTGATACAGTGAATTATAAGTGAAATAATCTGTCTGTAAACAATTGTTGGAAGAATTACTTGTGTCATGCACAAAGTGTAGATGTCCTAACCTACTTGCCAAAACTATAGTTTGTTAACAAGAAATGTGTGGAGTGGTTGAAAAACGAGTTTTAATGACTCCAACCTAAGTGTATGTAAACTTCAGACTTCAACTGTGTACATATATACACCAATATAATATATACACACACAACACACACACACACCACACACACACACACACACACACACACACACACACACACGACATATGACACACACACACATAGACACACACAGACACAGACACACAAACAAAAGGAGAGGAATGTAGTGTAGATAGTAGTTGAGATATTAATCAAACAACACATCAAGTCACATAGAAACACAATACAGGACAACAATCAGAAAAGCCACAAAACTGTGATTTGTGTGTGGTTGGTTGGTTGGTTGGTTGGTTGGTTGGTTGGTTGGTGAGCTCACCGTTCTTGTCCATGGAGTGGGGCTCGGAATGCTTTTTGCCAATGTCGGCGAAGGAGCGTACGATGGGGATGCGGTTGGCCAGCTTCTTGTGGTTCTGGTGGTGGTGCTGCTTCAGGAGCGCCTCACGGATCCTCCTCCTCACGTCCTCCCCCACCGCGGCCGACACCTCATGCTGGTCCAGGACCATATCTGAGAGAACACACATATAGATTGGTTAGGGGTTTGAGTGCCTTGCTCAAGGGCACAACGGCAGTAGTTGGCACCTGATATTCTAACTCCGGTAACTCTCCAGTTGCAGACTCACTCCCGCCAGACTTTCCCCGTCGACCCCTTGGATTTGAACCAGCAACCTTCTGGCCACCCTCCAATCCAGCACCACTCTACGTACCGGCGATCTCCTCCAGTGAGTTGGCCCTCATGTCCAGCAGCACAGTGCCGTTGAGGATGCAGCTCCTCAGCTCAAACAGGCTATGTAGAGACAGGGTGGCCACGTAGGGCTTGCTCCAACGCTCGCCTCCATCCTCCACGTCCTCCTCAAACTTCAGCCACCTACACACACACACAGATACGCATAAGCAGAAAAACGGACACCTGATTGGCTGTGAAGCTGGAGCGGGTCGTGCGATTGGTTACCTGGCGGTCTCCTTCCACTCTGCATCCTCGCCCTCTCTCAGGCAGATCTCATCCAGCTCAGTGAAGAGGGCATGAGGTATGTGCTCCTCATCACCATCCTCTGTCCCCAGAAGGAACTGCACCCTCTGGGCAGGAGTGTCTGCTGTAGAGGGGTAGAGGAGGCGAAGGAGAGGGTTGGGGGTGTGGAGAGGGGGGAAGAAAGGGAGAAGAGAGAAAGGGGGGTGAGAGAAAGAAAAAAAACTTTTTCCCAAACACAGTGTGTCTAAACTCTGGTGTCCACCCAGCGTGCCCTAGACATTCTGTCTGAGGACCAACTAGGCTCACCTAGCCACATAATAATACACACAGGCACAAACGACCTGAGACCACAGCAGGAAAGGGTGGCCACAGCACTGACGGGAGTGATTGAAAAAGCTTCTTCTACTTTCCCCAATGCACAAGTGGTTATCTCCACCCTGCTACCAAGAAAAGACTTCCCTGCTACAATACAGCTGGTAAACGCAAGTATTTCCTGTGACTGTGCCTCAAAACCAAATGTTTTCCTAGCCCTCCACTCCACCCTGGACTTGAACAGCCTCTATGACCAGGTCCACCTGGTGGGCAGCACAGCCCACCTTCGCCCGGACTCTAAAGGACATCGCTCTTAAATGCAGCCCCAACACTTCACACAGGAGCAACTGATCAATAGACACCCCACCCAGACCAGCGAGACACACTCCCAGACCTGCGGGACCCCCCCTGGACCTACACATAGAGGACCCACGCCGAGAGGACCTACATCCAGACCACAACACCACCAGCCACATACACACCCCCACCCCAACCGATCAACCCTCCCCCCCAAATCAACCATGCCCACACCCCATTTAGGCCCCCTCAGATCAGACCTATGCCCCTCCTGCCCACCCCATGCACCCCACCCCCGCAAAGAGGGCCTCAACATGGAAGTCACACATACGCCCAGGCAGTGAGCGGGCAAACAGGCCCAACCCCCACTCTTACACTAGCCCAAGCCAATAGCATGTACCAGATGCTCAGCAGGCTCTGCTCACACTTCCTGGCCTGAGGCCAAACCACACGACCAACAACATTAGACACTTTATGGAACACAAAGCCTTCACTATCTCATCCTGGAATATCCAAGGCCTGAAGTCATCTGCCTTTGGCCTAAAGATCAGGAACCTGGACTTCATCAAAGAAATCGGAAATGCAGACATTGTCATCCTACAAGAAACCTGGTATAGAGGAGACAGACACACTGGTTGCCCTTCTAGGTGACGGAGAGCTGGTAGTCCCATCCAACAAACTAACAGGTGTGAAACATGGAAGGGACTCAGGGGGTATGCTAATTTGGTATAGAGCAGACCTAACTCACTCCATTAAATTAATCAAAACAGAAACATTTTACATTTGGCTAGAAATTCAAAAGGAAATTACCTTAGAAAAATGTCCTTCTGTGTGCTACCTATATCCCCCCACTAAAATCCCCATACTTTAATGAAGACAGCTTCTCCATCCTGGAGGGGGAAATCAATCATTTCCAGACCCAGGGACTAGACCGTGGCGACCTAAATGCCAGAAACGGACAAGAACCTGACACCCTCAGCACACAGGGGGACAAACACCTGCCTGGAGGTGACAACATTCCCTCCCCCATATGCCCCCCTAGGCACAACTATGACAACATAACCAACAAAAATGGGTCACAACTCCTGCAGCTCTGTCGCACGCTAGGTATGTACATAGTCAATGGTAGGCTTCAAGGGGACTCCTATGGTAGGTACACCTATAGCTCATCTCTTGGCACTAGTACTGTAGACTACTTTATCACTGACCTCAACCCAGAGTCTCTCAGAGCGTTCACAGTCAGCCCACTGACACCCCTATCAGACCACAGCACAGCAAGTCACAGTCTACTTGAACAGAGCAATACTCAATCATGAGGCATCAAAGCCAAAGGAACTGAGTAATATTAAGAAATGCTATAGATGGAAGGAATGTAGTTTGGAAACCTACCAAAAAACAATTAGGCAACAACAAATTCAATCCCTTTTAGACAACTTCCTGGACAAAACGTTCCACTGTAATAGTGAAGGTGTAAACTTGGCAGTAGAACATCTCAACAGTATATTTGACCTCTCAGCTTCCCTATCAAATCTAAAAATCTCAAATAGAAAATGAACAACAATGACAAATGTTTTGATGAAGAATGCAAAAATCTAAGAAATAAATTGAGAAACCTGTCCAACCAAAAACATAGAGACCCGGAAAACCTGAGACTACGCCTTCACTATGGTGAATCACTAAAACAATACAGAAATACACCACGGAAAAAGAAGGAACAGCACGTCAGAAATCAGCTCAATGTAATTGAAGAATCCATAGACTCTAACCACTTCTGGGAAAATTGGAAAACACTAAACAAACAACAACATGAAGAATTATCTATCCAAAATGGAGATGTATGGGTAAACCACTTCTCCAATCTTTTTGACTCTATAACAAAGACCAAACAGCAAAAACATATAAATAATCAAATACAAATCTTAGAATCAACTATTAAAGACTACCAGAACGCACTGGATTCTCCAATTACCTTGAATGAACTACAGGACAAAATAAAAACCCTCCAACCCAAAAAGGCCTGTGGTGTTGATGGTATCCTCAATGAAATGATGAAATATACAGACAACAAATTCCAATTGGCTATACTAAAACTCTTTAACATCATCCTTAGCTCTGGCATCTTCCCCAATATTTGGAACCAAGGACTGATCACCCCAATCCACAAAAGTGGAGACAAATTTGACCCAAATTACTACCGTGGGATATGCGTCAACAGCAACCTTGGGGAAATCCCCTGCATTATCATTAACAGCAGACTCGTACATTTCCTCAGTGAAAACAATGTACTGAGCAAATGTCAAATGGGCTTTTTACTAAATTATCATACGACAGACCATGTATTCACCCTGCACACCCTGATTGACAAACAAACAAACCAAAACAAAGACAAAGTTTGCTCATGCTTTGTTGATTTCAAAAAAGCCTTTGACACAATTTGGCATGAGAGTCTGCTATATACATTGATGGAAAGTGGTGTTGGGGGAAAAAAAATCCATGTACATCATAAAATCCATGTACACAAACAACAAGTGTGCGGTTAAAATAGCCAAAAAACACACACATTTCTTCCCACAGGGCCGTGGGGTGAGACAGGGATGCAGCGTAAGCCCCACCCTCTTCAACATATATATACAATATATCAACGAATTGGCGAGGGCACTAGAAAAGTCTGCAGCACCCAGCCTCACCCTACCAGAATCTGAAGTCAAATGTCTACTGTTTGCTGAAGATCTGGTGCTTCTGTCACCAACCAAGGAGGGCCTACAGCAGCACCTTCTGCACAGATTCTGCCAGACCTGGGCCCTGACAGTAAATCTCAGTAAGACCAAAATGTTTTATTTTTTTTATTTCACCTTTATTTAACCAGGTAGGCCAGTTGAGAACAAGTTCTCATTTACAACTGCGACCTAGCCAAGATAAAGCAAAGCAGTGCGACAAAAAACAACACAGAGTTACACATAGGATAAACAAAAGTACAGTCAATAACACAATAGAAAAATCTATATGCACTGTGTGCAAATGGAGTAAGGAGGTAAGGCAATAAATAGGCCATAGTAGAAAAGTAATTACAATTTAGCAAATTAACACTGAAGTGATAGATGTGCAGATGATGATGTGCAAGTAGAAGTACTGGTGTGCAAAAGAGCAAAAAGTAAATAAAAACAATATTTTTATTTTATTTATTTAACCTTTATTTAACTAGGCAAGTCAGTTAAAAACAAATTCTTATTTTCAATGACGGCCTAGGAACAGTGGGTTAACTGTCTGTTCAAGGGCAGAACGACAGACTGTACCTTGTCAGCTCGGGGATTCGAACTTGCAACCTTTCAGTTACTAGTCCAACGCTCTAACCACTAGGCTACCCTGCCGCCCCAAATGTGTTGCACCGTTCCCGGAGGTACTGGAATACCGGGTCGATGCGTGGAGCGGACGGAGCAAGCCCCATTTCCGACTCCCTGTTCGAAAAATCCATTTAATATGTAGTCCCCCGATGGGGGACGTATCAGATATTAAACTGATAAGAACAGATACTACACTTGATCTGAGCCAAAAGGCCGAGAAGCGAATATGGGGATGAGGTAGGTAGTTGGGTTGGCTATTTACAGATGGGCTATGTGCAGCTGCAGCGATCGGTAAGCTGCTCGGATAGCTGATGCTTAAAGTTAGTGAGGGAGATATAAGTCTCCAACTTCAGCGATTTTTGCAATTCGTTCCAGTCATTGGCAGCAGAGTACTGTAAGGAAAGGTGGCCAAAGTGGGTGTTGGCTTTGGGGATGACCAGTGAGATATACCTGCTGGAGCGCGTACTACAGGTGGGTGTTGTTATCGTGACCAGTGAGCTGAGATAAGGCGGTGCTTTACCAAGCAGAGACTTATAGATGACCTGGAGCCAGTGGGTCTGGCAACGAATATGTAGCGAGGGCCAGCCGACGAGAGCATACAGGTCGCAGTGGTGGGTGGTATAAGGGGCTTTGGTGACAAAATGGATGGCACTGTGATAGACTGCATCCAGTTTGCTGAGTAGAGTGTTGGAGGCTATTTTGTAAATGACATCGCCGAAGTCGAAGGATCAGTAGGATAGTCAGTTTTACGAGGGTATGTTTGGCAGCGTGAGTGAAGGAGGCTTTGTTGCGAAATAGAAAGCCGATTCTAGATTTAATTTTGGATTGGAGATGCTTAATATGAGTCTGGAAGGAGAGTTTACAGTCTTGCCAGACACCTAGGTATTTGTAGTTGTCCACATATTCTAAGTCAGAACCGTCCAGAGTAGTGATGCTAGTCGGGCGGGCGGGTGCGGGCAACGATCGGTTGAAAAGCATGCATTTAGTTTTACTATCGTTTAAGAGCAGTTGGAGGCCATGGAAGGAGTGTTGTATGGCATTGAAGCTCGTTTGGAGGTTTGTTAACACAGTGTCCAAAGAAGGGCCAGATGTATACAGAATGGTGTCAGCCCAAGAATTGAACCCTGTGGTAACCCCATAGAGACTGCCAGAGGTCCGGACAACAGGCCTTCTGATTTGACACACTGAACTCTATCTGAGAAGTAGTTGGTGAACCAGGCGAGGCAGTCATTTGAGAAACCAAGGCTGTTGAGTCTGCCGATAAGAATACGGTGATTGTCAGAGTCGAAAGCCTTGGCCAGATCGATGAATACGGCTGCACAGTATTGTCTTTTATCGATGGCGGTTATGATATAATTTAGTACCTTGAGCGTGGCTGAGGTTTACCCGTGACCAGCTCAGAAACCGGATTGCATAGCGGAGAAGGTACGGTGGGATTCGAAATGGTCAGTGATCTGTTTGTTAACTTGGCTTTCGAAGACTTTAGAAAGGCAGGGCAGGATGGATATAGGTTTGTAACAGTTTGGGTCTAGAGTGCCTCCCCCTTTGAAGAGGGGAATGACCACGGCAGCTTTTCAATCTTTAGGAATCTCGGATGATATGAACAGACTAGTAATAGGGGTTGCGACATGGCGGCGGATAATTTTAGAAAGAGAGGGTCCAGATTGTCTAGCCCAGCTGATTTGTACGGGTCCAGGTTTTGCAGCTCTTTCAGAACATCTGCTATCTGGATTTGGGTGAAGGAGACGCTGGGGAGGCTTGGGCAAGTAGCTGTGGGGGGTGCAGAGCTGTTGGCCGGGGTTGGGGTAGCCAGGAGGAAAGCATGGCCAGCCGTAGAGAAATGCTTATTGAAATTCTCGATTATCGTGGATTTATCGGTGGTGACAGTGTTTCCTAGCCTCAGTGCGGTGGGCAGCTGGGAGGAGGTGCTCTTATTCTCCATAAACTTTACAGTGTCCCAAAACTTTTTGGAGTTAGAGCTACAGGATGCAAATTTCTGTTTGAAAAAGCTAGCCTTTGCTTTCCTTACTGACTGTGTGTATTGGTTCCTGACTTCCCTGAAAAGTTGCATATCTCGGGGACTATACTATAATAATAGTATTCCGAAAAAGGTCCAGTCACCAGGACCACAAATACAAAGTCCATCTAGACACCGCTTGGGCTAAACATCAGTGCCACAGGTAACTTCCACAAAGCTGTGAACGATCTGAGAGACAAGGCAAGAAGGGCATTCTATGCCATCAAAAGGAACATAACATTCGACATACCAATTATGATCTGGCTAAAAATACTTGAATCAGTTATAGAACCCATTGCCCTTCATGGTTGTTAAGTCTGGGGTCCGCTCACCAACCAAGAATTCACAAAATGGGACACACATCAAATTGAGACTCTGCATGCAGAATTCTGCAAAAATATCCTCCGTGTACAACGTAGAACACCAAATAATGCATGTGGAGCAGAATTAGGCCGATACCCGCTAATTATCAAAATCCAGAAAAGAGACGTTATATTCTACAACCACCTAAAAGGAAGCAATTCCCAAACCTTCCATAACAAAGCCATCACCTACAGAGAGATGAACCTGGAGAAGAGTCCCCTAAGCAAGCTGGTCCTGGGCCTCGATTCACAAACACAAACACACCCCACAGAGGCCCAGAACAGCAACACAATTAGACCCAAACAAAAAGATAATTACTTGACACATTGGAAAGAATTAACAAAAAAACAGCGCAAACTAGAATGCTATTTTTCCCTAAACAGAGAGTACACAGTGGCAGAATAACTAACCACAGTGACTGACCCAAACTTAAGGAAAGCTTTGACTATGTACAGACTCAGTGAGCATAGCCTTGCTATTGAGAAAGGCCGCTGTAGGTAGACCTGGCTCTCAAGAGAAGACAGGCTATGTGCCCACAAAATGAGGTGGAAACTGAGCTGCACTTCCTAACCTCCTGCCCAATGTATGACCATATTAGAGACACATATTTCCCTCAGATTACACAGATCCACAAAGAATTCGAAAACAAATCCGATTTTGATAAACTCCCATATCTACTGGGTGACAAACCGCAGCGTGCCATCACAGCAGCAAGATTATTATTTTTGAACTTCTGTGAGTGTAATGTTTACTGTTCATTTTTATTGTTTATTTCACTTTTGTATATTATCTACTTCACTTGCTTTGGCAATGTTAACATATGTTCCCATGCCAATACAGCCCCTTGAATTGAAAGAGAGACAGATAGACAGAGAGAGAGAGAGAGAGAGAGCATGGTGAGCGAGAGAGAGAGAGAGAGGCAGAGGAGAGGAGACGAGGCATGGTGAAGCTGAGAGCATGGTGAAAAGGAGAGAGAGAGAGCAGGTGAGGGAGAGAGAGAGAAAAGAGAGAGAGAGAGACACAGAGAGAGAGACGAGACAGAGGAGAGAGAGGAGACAGAGAGAGATGAGAGACAGAACAGAGAGGAGACAACAGATAGAGGAGAGAAGAGGAGAGAGAGAAAGAGACAGAGAGATAGAGACAAGATGAGAGAGACAGAGAGAGAGACATGAGAGAGAGACAAGAAGACACGAGACAGACGCAGAGAGACAGAGGAGAGAGAGAGAGAGAGAGAGATGAGAGAGAAGAGAGAGGAGAGAGGAGAGAGAGAGAGAGAGAGAGAGATGAGAGAGAGAGGACGAGAGAGAGAGAGAGAGAGAGAGATGAGAGAGAGAGAAAGAGAGAGAAAGAGAGAGAGAAAGAAGAAAGAGAGGGATAAAAAAGGATAGAGCAGGAGAGCGAGAAGAGGTGTGAAGAGACGTCAATCAATGTAGCCTTGGTGCCAGTCTGTTCTGCACTCTTGCCAACGGTCTGGCCTCACGGCAATCTCAACTTTCACTATGCAGACAGATTTTGTGCGGGGTCACTGATTTAGTTTGAGAAATTCGACATGAGCTAGCAACTATTCGTCAGGACAGACAAATAGCGGTTGCTTAGCAACTTGAGAAAAAAGGATCTGTGGTACAAAAAAAGTGATAGAATTCCAATATTTGCATAACCCAATATTTGCATAACCATTGCGTTATTGAATCAGGATCACAACTTCTGTTCTCTTTTGGCTCATTAATGATAGTTGGCAAGAGCACAAAGAGATCTGAGACCTGACTAGTGTCAATGACAGAGAAACAAGAACAAATGACATGTCACACATTTTCACAGGGAACATTTTGTCAGTACACTGCCCCTATAGACTTACACTCTTAGAAAGAAAAACAACTTTGAAGAACACTTGTTGGTTCCAGGTAGAACCCTTTCGGTTCCAAATAGAACCGTTTGGGTTCCATGTAGAACCCTTTCCACAGTGTGTTCTGCATGGAAGCCAAAATGGTTCTACATGGAACCAAAAAGGGTATTCCTATGGGGACAGCTGAAGAACCCTTTTGGAACCCTTTTTTCAAATAGTGTGGTTTGGTCACATTTTCACAGGGAACATTCTTTGCAGCACACTCCCCCCATAGACTTACTGTGGGAGGGTGATTCTCTGCCATCGCCGTCCACCCCAGATTCCCTCTCTTTGGATCTCTTCCTGCTGTTTTTGTTGTGGCCGCCATGGTGACGGTGACGTCGGTGGGACTTCCTCCCCAGGGGAACGTGGACCCCGATGTAAAGGGTCCGGTGGCCTGGGGACACAATGAAAACGTGGCATCAAACTACAATCACTATAACCCCAGAAATGTAGGGCCTACAACCACAGGGCCTACCATTCGTGCATTTACAAAAATGTACTTTTGAAATGTGATGCATTCATTCAAACGCAAGGCCCTGATGAAGAAGAAAAAATCACTTGGGTCAGATTCATACAAAACAAATGACAATTTGGTGTCAGCTGGAAATGAAATACTGAAGCACTGCAATGATATCACACACTTTCTCACTCTCTCTCTTTCTCACTCCCCCTCCATCTTTCTCCCTCCCTCGTTATATGCCACACTCTCTTCCCTGTTCCTCACTCTCTCTCTCTCTCTCTCTCTCTACCAGGGTGAGCATAATCTATGCTGACTCCAATGCTGAGCTAAAACAGCCAAAATGGCCTGCCCTTTAGGTCTCAAACCAGCTGTGGGAGAGCCAGGGTACACAGGGTGACATGGACAAGACCCTGGCCACTCATATCTCTGTCATATCTCTGTCATATCTCTGTCCCCACCTCCAGGCCTGCTTTAACAGCACTACTCAGTGGAAGTACTGTTTAACAAAAACAACCATGCCCAGAAACTAAGGCAGTAAGTCAAGGACAGGATGATTCTAGCAATATGTCTCCCTGAAACGTCATGTGTGACAGCCTTAGCGTGTGGCCTGTTACAGTCACAACAACCACAACATGCATCTCTGAGTCAGCCGGCAACACACTGACATCAACAAAATATCCAACATGGTATATCACAGTACAATAGAGTATATCTCCCTTTGAATGTGTCGTAGAGACTATTATGAAAGACAATAGGGCAGCCTAGGAGATGCCTGGTTGAAACACTGAGGACCCTGGCTGCCGCTTACAGTTTGTGAGTCAAGACGGGAGGTTTTCTATAAATGATCACAACATCTCTCAGGCCTGTGAACTTGCTGATGTGATGGAACGTCTGTTCTCTCCCATCCTGCTCTCTGTGGCATGAAAGTGACACACGTATTAAGACATTCGTGTGTGTGTGTGTGTGTGTGTGTGTGTGTGTGTGTGTGTGTGTGTGTGTGTGTGTGTGTGTGTGTGTGTGTGTGTGTGTTGTGTTGGTGTGTGTGTTGTGTAGTGTGGTGTGTGTGTAGTGTGTTGTATCTTCACTACGTGTCCGTCTTCTCACCAAATCCCATAGGGTTCCTTATGGGGGGAGCAGGGAATACTACTCCTGAGGCAAATACAGGTGTCACAGGCGTACATCAGAGTGTCTGAGATAAGGTACTGGGTGCATTCCAGTTTTTCTTAACCTGTCCCGGGTCTTGTCTTACTTGCGTCCTCTCCTTCCACCTCATAAGTGATGATGAAGTCAAGGACTATGTAAAAGCTCAGAATAGGGTTATGGTGAGGTGGAGACAGGGAGAAGCCCGAGTTAGACTAAATTGAGATGCCATTCGCTTAATAACGCTTAATCGTTCGTACCTTCCAGCTCTCCTTCTCAAAGTTTGGTGTTGAGCATGGATGCTGGAGTTGCCCCCTCTGTCCTAGTGACGCCTCCTCATCAGTCCTCTATGGAACACAGGCAGAGAGAGACGAAGATGAAAGATATAGGGAAATGAGAAAGAGAGAGAGAGGATAAAGAGGAAGAGATAAAGAAAAGACGGAGAAGATAAAGGAAAGAGAGAGAGAGAGATCAAAGAGAGAGGACGAGAGAAGAGAAAAGACGATGAGAGAGAGATAAAGAAAGAGACGAGATAGATAAAGATAAAGAGAGAGAGAGATGAAGGTGGGCTGAACAGGCCCCCATTAACATCGACAGGGCTGTAAGTCGGACGGGTCGAGATTGTTTCAAGTTCCTTGGAGTCCACATCATGGTCCAAACACGACTTAATACGCACATATATTTACAAGTATTGTACAGTATAAATGAGAACCCATTCCTTTGCACATAAAGAGATTTCACAGAAAAAGCTCAGAGTGCTGTTTTTTTAATGCGGCCTAGCAACACGAGTGTGGAATTCTCGACCCAGTGACCATTCTCCACCATGTCAAAATGACCATCGTCACACGGAGCCACATTTGAATTTTCAAAAAATCCAAAAAACTCTTATATAAGACGCCTTCTGGCTTCCATGCCATCCTCCTGCTGTAAGGATGAGTCCTTAAAGATACAACACACAGCAGCTTATGAGGTGCTAACTTCACCGACATCACCATGGCAACTAATGTGGCGCAATCTCACAACTTTTTTATGAATTCACCCTTCCCTTGACACTACCCAGATAGTTTTATTGTTTTAGTCACATTTAATTCTTTTTTTTAAAGGATGCCTCCTCATGCGCCTGGTGCGTCATGATATATACTTGACCTCTCACACAGCTGCCGAGAGGAACACTGTTTTTGACCCAAAAGACTATCCTGATAATGGCTAGGATTGTTGTAGGAGAAATACTGGTTGTGGGGTCGAGAGTCTCAGAGGGTTGATGGGGTGTGTATATATATATATATATATATATATATATATATATATGTGTGTGTCTGCGTACTATTCGCTAGTGAGTGTCCCCAAAATAACATGTTTCTGTCCAGGGGGTTGTAGGCTTAATCTTTTTGCCAAATACCATGAAGTGACATAGGAGGTGCTGGGTGCCAGTGGAAAGCTGGTAAAACATGAGAGTCAGGGCTATACTCACAGATGCCGCGTAATGCTAGTTAATTCCCTTTGGTAATCAGCCACACTTCATTCACAATCATCTCTAAGCACAAGTCAATGCTACACTCAAATAATCTCTGGACACCACTGAGCTTTTCCATATTGCATCATTTGACAATCTAATCAGACTAGATTGTAATCAGCACTTAATGCGATTGGAAAACGTAAACAGTGAATCTCCAGCACTTTGGTTAGACGGTGTAGAACCATATAACAACAGTGTATTAGTAATACAACAGACATGGAAATGAGCTACAGATAACAGTGGTTGTATTATTCCTATCATGTCGCTTAATTATAGAACTCTGATGTGTTCAGGCCTGCAGCTGGTGGAAGCACCTCAGAACCTGACACTGGCTCTACCCCACAGCTTCCAAAAGGTACAGTTGAAGTCGGAGGTTTACATACACTTAGGTTGGAGTCATTAAAACTAGTTTTTCAATCATCCACAAATTTCTTGTTAACAAACTATAGTTTTGGCAAGTCGGTTAGGACATCTACTTTGTGCATGACACAAGTAATTTTTCCAACAATTGTTTACAGACAGATTATTTCACTTATAATTCACTGTATCACAATTCCAGTGGGTCAGAAGTTCACATACACTAAGTTGACTGTGCCTTTAACCTCTCTTGGGTAGGGGGCAGTATTTTCACGTCCGGATGAAAAGATGCCAGAGTAACAATGACCGTGCTACTCAGAGCCAGATGCTAGGATATGCATAGTATTAGTGATTTGGATAGAAAACACTCTGAAGTTTCTACAACTGTTTGAATGATTGTCTGTGAGTATAACAGAAACTCATATGGCAGGCAAAAAACCTGAGAAAAAATCCAACCAGGAAGTGGGAAATCTGAGGTTTGTAGTTTTTCAACTCTTTGCTTATCCAAGATAAAGTGGAAATGGGGTCATATTGCACTTCCTAAGGCTTCCACTAGATGTCAACAGTCTTTAGAACCTTGTTTGAGGCTTCTACTGTGAAGTGGGGGCGAATGAGAGGGGAATGAGTCAGAGGTCTGCCAGAGAGCCACGAGCTGACCAGGTGCGTTCACAAAGACAAAGGAATTCTCCGGTTGGAACATTATTGAAGATTTACATTAAAAACATCCTAAAGATTGATTCTATACATCGTTTGACATGTTTCTACGGACTGTAACGGAACTTTTTGACTTTTCGTCTGCACCTAGTGATCGCGCGTCATGAATTGTAATTACTGGGCTAAACGCGCTAACAAAAAGGATGTATTTGTACATAAATGATGGACTTCATTGAACAAAACAAACATTTATTGTGGAACTGGGATTCCTGGGAGTGCATTCTGATGAAGATCATCAAAGGTAAGTGAATATTTATAATGTTATTCTGACATCTGCTGACTACACAACATGGCGGATATCTCTTTGAGTTGGTCTCTGAGCGTGGTACTCAGATTATTGCATGGTGTGCTTTTTCCGTGAAGTTTTTTTGAAATCTGACACAGCAGTTGCATTAAGGAGAAGTGGATCTAAAATTCCATGCATAACAGTTGTATCTTTTAGCAATGTTGATTATGAGTATTTCTGTAAATTGATGTGGCTCTCTGCAAAATCACAGGATGTTTTGGAACTGGTGAACATAACGCGTATTGGAGTGGCCATCACAAAGCCCCGACTTCAATCCTATAGATCATTTGTGGGCAGAACTGAAGAAGTGTGTGCAAGCAAGGAGGCCTACAAACCTGACTCAGTTACACCAACTCTGTCAGGAGGGATGGGACAAAATTCACCCAACTTATTGTGGGAAGCTTGTGGAAGGCTACCTGAAACGTTTGACCCAAGTTAAACAATTTAAAGGCAATGCTAACAAATACTAATTGAGTGTTTGTAAACTTCTGACCCACTGGGAATGTGATGAAGGAAATAGAAGCTGAAATAAATCATTCTCTCTACTATTATTCTGTCATTTCACATTCTTAAAATAAAGTGGCAATCCTAACTGACCTAAGACAGGTAATTTTTACTAGGATTAAATGTCAGGAATTGTGAAAAACTGAGTTTAAATGTATTTGGCTAAGGTGTATGTAAACTTCCGACTTCAACTGTAAGACACCAGAGCCTATTAACATAACAAAATTATACCACAGAAGTCAAATGTGAAGCAGTTTAGGTGCATTATACTTGGACCAAAATGAGCTGTGTCCCAAATTATTGTTTAGTTTGGCTATATGTGTTGTTGTCCTGCTGTTACACTGCTCTGTCTGTTTATAGCCTGCTAAGCTCCAGGCAGAGGTTGTTAAGGTGGAAGCCCCCCTGGCCTTAACTTTACCCCACAGCTGGAGCAACCCTAGCCTTAACCCTGGCCCTGACCCTGGCTTTACCCCACAGCAACCCTGGCCCTGTCCCTGGCTCTACCCCAGAGCTGGAAGTAACCCTGTGCTTAGACTGGCTCTACCCCACAGCTGGAAGTAACCCTGGCCATGACTCTGGCCCTGGACTCTACCCCCCCCCCCCCAGTTCCCACAGGTAAGAAACCAGAGCTTATTAACATAACTAAATTATACTACAGAAATTATATATGAAGCATCTTTGCAGTTCAGATCAATCTGGACAGTATTACAAATGCTTGTGTATTTTCTGCATTCCATTTAGAATGCTGGTCAAAAGCAGTGCACTATACAGGGAATAAAAATCCATTACATACGCATCTGGTGACTGAATGACTGTGGCTACAGACCAATCAAAGATGGTCCTACACAGCCAGTCCTGGATGCTGAAGAAGATTAGGCTAACCCAGGCCAGGTTGCTGGAGAGAGGAGGCACCCACACATGGGCGCCCATGTGACTGAGCCTAGAGGATCATGGGAATGTTCTGGACAGATGTTGGTGGGGTTGGGTGGGTTGTGGCCGGGTGGGCTTAGACATCACATTTACATTACATTTAAGTCATTTAGCAGACGCTCTTATCCAGAGCGACTTACAAATTGGATCACATTAGACCGTCTCAAATGAGGAGAGTGATTTCTCAGAAGAAGATCAAGGAATTATCAAAAGTAAGTACACAGACGTTTTCAGGGCTGGTTTGTTTGTGAATGTGATATTGGATGTCAATTAATTTACGTCTTTCTTCAAGGAATGGTCCACTGACCCATCATGTGGGCAGTGTCAGTGTGCTCACTGATTATCTGAGAAGTCGGACACAAGTACAGCTGAAACTGTCCGACTGAGATCTCTAGTATAGAGGCTGTGGGAAGAAGCATTAAAAGAGGAATGGAAGAAAGAAAGAAAGAAAGAAAGACAGACAGAGGTCCTAATCAGCCATGTTATAATCAGAGTCCCTTTGGTGTAGGGCACGGAATTTAAAAAGTCACAAATGCATGCTTTTGTTTATTCAATGATGTAGGGCAAAACTGTCATGTCATTAGATTTATCAGGCAGCATGGCTGTCATAGCAGAGAGTGGAGCGCGAGAGACCACCCTTGGAGAAATGTGAAGGGTGACCAGGGGCAGACCCTGCTGCTGCTATCCCCAGAAGGACACATGGCACCCTGGGAAATCCCCTCGTTCTCAGTGACATCATAATGAAATCCCCCACCTCCTGCTCCCTGGCTGCTAGCCCATTAGAAAAATGTTTGGTCTGATATAACAACAATGAAATAACCTATGAGAATGTCTTATTATAAAGTCTGGGTCTGATCAAATATTGAGTGCCAATTCAATTTCAATTCAGTGAATTCAGGAGATAAATCTCGGTTCAATTCATAAGTAGGTTCAATTCATTCATCTTACATGATACTAATTTTATTAATGAATCAAATTTCAGTTCACCTCCTAATCTGAGGGAGTTGGAATGGAAAGGACTCCACCACTGACCACACAATCTTTTTTTCTTTTTTTTACCCCTTTTTTCTCCCCAATTTCGTGGTATCCAATTGGTAGTAGTTACAGTCTTGTCTCATCGCTGCAACTCCCGTACGGACTCGGGAGAGGCGAAGGTCGAGAGCCATGCATCCTCCGAAACACAACCCAACCAAGCCCAACGGAAGTGGTGTAGGAGGCACTCTTTCCTCTGGTCTAAACAAAGATCCCAATGCCCCAGGGCAGTGATTGGGGACACTGCTCTGTGTAGGGTGCCGTCTTTCGGATGGGACGTTAAACGGGTGTCCTGACTCTCTGAGGTCATTAAAGATCCCATGGCACTTATCGTAAGAGTAAGTGGGTGTTAACCCGGTGTCCTGGCTAAATTCCCAATCTGGCCCTCAACTCACGGTCACCTAATAATCCAGTTTACAATTGGCTCATTCATCCCCTCCTCTCCCCTGTAACTATTCCCCAGGTCGTTGCTGCAATGAGAACGTGTTCTCAGTCAACTTACCTGGTAAATAACGGTAAAATAAAAAATAAAAAATAAAAAATGCATCATGACAACATGCCCATCCAACCCGGAAGCCAGCCGCACCAATGTGTCGGGGAAACACCGTACACCTGGCGACCCGGTCAGCGTGCACTGCGCCCGGCCCGCCACAGGAGTCGCTAGTGCGTGATGAGACAAGGATATCAGGATATCCCTGCCGGCTAAACCCTTCCTAACCCGGATGATGCTGGGCCAATTGTGCGCCGCCCATGGGCTCCCGGTCGCGGCCAGCTGCGACAGAGCCTGGACTCGAACCCAGAATCTCTGGTGGCACAGTGCCTTAGACCACTGCGCCACCGGGAGGCTCACAACACAATCTTAACAGAGACTTTGCTCATGAACTCATGCTGAAGTCTCGTTAGATCAACACGTGAGAAAAGAGGTCAATAAATCCGTCTAGAACGCCAACTGTCTTTCTCTGTGCCGGGACCACTATAGGAGGACGGAGTGGTGCTCCGTGTCTTCTGTTCAGTTTGACAAACGAGACAGCATCTCCGGCCTGCAGCAGGTTTCTGTCTCTATCTCTTAATAGCATGATGTTGGGGACGGGATCTCCTGCAGCTGCAGAACACTGACGGAAGAGCGGCAGAGAGAGCATCCCCCCGCCCCAGATTTCATCTCCCCACAAATGCTAACCTTTGCATAGGTGTGTAAATCCCAGGATCTAACCCTGGATGAGATATACACAGCACTGATTAAATCCGCTCCTATCATGCTCTCTACTTGGTGACGACATCAGAGCAGCCAGCGTGAGGTGGGAGTTGCTTCCATGCCCGGACGTGCGCGCGCGCGCGACACACACACACACACACACACACACACACACACACACACACACACACACACACACACACACACACACACACACACACACACACAACACACACACACACACACACAGAGAGAAATGGCACGCAACAACGCATATCCAGGCCTAGTTCTGCAGGCAGTTAGTCAGCTTTGATAGGACTGAGCGGAGCAACACATGTAGAGGGAAGTTGCTGTAGCCCTAGACTGAAAACCAAAGGAGGACGAGGAAGTTGACATCATGTAGGTGGAAGGGGAGCTGCTGTACCTGGACTGAAAACCAAAGGAGGACGAGGAAGTTGACATCATGTAGGTGGAAGGGGAGCTGCTGTAGCCCTGGACTGAAACCAAAGGAGGACGAGGAAGTTGACATCATGTAGGGGGAAGGGGAGCTGCTGTAGCCCTGGACTGAAAACCAAGGAGGACGAGGAAGTTGACATCTGTAGGGGAAGGGAAGCTGCTGTAGCCCTGGACTGAAAACCAAAGGAGGACGAGGAAGTTGACATCATGTAGGTGGAAGGGGAAGCTGCTGTAGCCCTGGACTGAAACCAAAGGAGGACGAGGAAGTTGACATCATGTAGGTGGAAGGGGAAGCTGCTGTAGCCCTGGACTGAAAACCAGAGGACGAGGAAGTTGACATCATGTAGGGGAAGGGGAAGCTGCTGTAGCCCTGGACTGAAAACCAAAGGCGGAAGAGGAAGTTCATATGTAGGTGAAGGGGGAGCTGCTGTAGCCCTGGACTGAAAACCAAAGGAGGACGAAGAGGTTGGCATCTATGTGATTTCCACGTTTGGCGAGTTCAGGGTTGACCTTGGAAAGATGCCTGCCAATGGCTTCTCTCCTCTCTGTTTACTAGACACCAAGGCCATTCCAAGGCGCATTCTCCTGTACTCTATGCACTCCACATAGATGTATTAGAAATGGCATGTAGCTGCATTTTCTGCATTTCCCATCAGCAATTATCCATGATTTATTATGTGTCATTTGACTATTTACTGAAAGCGTAGTCTTATTCTTATCCTAAAGCGTCTCTCTGGGAGACAGAAAGAGACAGAGGAGGAGAAACACGGACAGTTGCTTGGCATTCAGTTCAGAGCTACAGCAGCCTCCCCCATCTCCCTACACGTGTTGCTCACTGATGCACTCTGCTCCTTCCTGTCAAGCTGACTAACTGTATGTATCATCTGTGCAGTGTAGGTCCACAGGGACATTTGTGACACAGCCTTGAAAATAGAGCCCTGAACAGAACAGGGACAAGGAAGAGCTTCATCAAACGATTTAATTGAAGTTTAAAACAGTCCCCCTTTAATCTGGACTGCATCCAATACACTTATATTTGCTGATATACAGATTTGGCGGTAGAGGTGGGATGGGAGGGGTATCGGTTGTCTATTTAGTAAGTAAGCTTTGTCCGAGCCAGAATGGCCCATAGCGCAGGAGGCTATCTCCTGTTTCTGTAGCGTGAGGCAGATTGATGTACAAGTACTCCCGCTGGACAGGGCYCTAGTCTATTGCAGGGCATATCCGGCGTATGTGACAATAAAACATCTCATATAAACAACCCTGTGAACAGGTTTCCTGCGTTGAATCCAAAAACATCAAGGACACACGTTCTTTATAAAGTGAAAAGGTACAAAAGTGAATATTAACACAATCGTTTCATTTACTCCAGCAACTTGATTACCGGTTTTGCCTGTCAAATTGTACTTTTTGTCGCTTTTTTCCGTGACAGTGACCAAGCAACAAAAAACAAGAATCAAGCCGAAAGCCTCCAAAACCAAAATCCCTCTACGGATTACAAACAGCAGGTGGCCKGGAATAGAATTACAGTTTCACAGGTGGCGCTTTCATTCCCCCAGCCAGCTAGCCTATCAATACAATACACCACTGACCCAAATCAGCCGCCAAACCTAGTAGTCTGTATCCCCACTAGCCACCACTCACTCTAATGAGTTCTGACATCAATGCACTATTATGGAGTGGGTGTGACTGTGACCTTAGGAATCAACAAAGTCAGTCAGTATTTCCTGAGACCTGAGAGAGGTCAGACCACCAGGAAGCTAATTGACTTAGATAAGGCTTGTGACTAGATGGAGTACAGCTACCACCGAAAGTTACTTTTTGTAGCAGGTTAGYAGAGCATTTTAGCTAACCTTAACCCTTTTCCTAACCTAATTCAGTCCAGATTTGGATAATCCAGATTTTCTATCTGTAGAGCATCATACTATCAACAAACTATCTGTTGATAAGCAACTGCTTGCTTAGGTTATGGTTAGGTTTAGAATAAGGGTTAGCGTAATGGTTAGAGTAAGGGTTAAGTTTAGGGTTAGGATAAGGGTTAAGGTTAGGGTAATTCTCTTAACCTGCTGCGTAAATTCTAACCTGCTATGAAAAACTCACTMCGTAGCTACAGTATATACCATCTAATCAAAACTCTAGATAAGCTGTACTAACTGATACTGGTAACAAGGACGACACACGAAGGAGCACTGGAGGCTTGGAGGTGATGACAAATGAGGTAATATACACTGGTCCTATGTTTCATAAACTGATATAAAAAATCCCAGAAATCTTCCAWACGCACAAAAAGCTTATTTCTCTCAAATTTTGGCACACATTTGTTTACATTCCTGTTAGTGAAGATGTATCCTTTGCCAAGATAATACATCCACCTGACAGGTGTGGCATATCAAGAAGCTGATTAAACYGCATGATCATTACACAGGTGCACCTTGTGCTGGGGACAATAAAAGGCCACTCTAAAATGTACAGTTTTGTCACACAACAGCACAAATGTCTCAYGTTTGGAGGGAGAGTGCAACTGGCATGCTGACTGCAGGAATGTCCACCAGAGCTTTTGCCAGAGAATTGAATGTTAATTTCTCTACAAATAATCTGACTCCAATGTCGTTTTAGAGAATTTGGCAGTACGTCCAACCGGCTTCACAACCGCAGACCACGTGTAACCACGCCAGCCCAGGACCTCCACATTCGGCTTCTTCACCTGCGGGATCGTCTGAGGAGGCGTGGGGGGGAATAATTCTGATTGGTTAGGCCTATGCCCTCCCAGGCCCACTCATGGCTGCACCCCTGCCCAGTCATGTGAAACCTATAGATTAGTGCCTAATGAATATATTTCCTTATATGAACTGTAACTCAGTAAAAAAATTGAAATTGTTGCATGTTTCGTTTATATTTTTATTCAGTATAGAACCTGAGTGAGCACACACACACACACACACACACACACACACACACACCAGCTGGTCCCGGTGTGTGTAGCGATTGCACCTGCGTTCCCCTCACATGTTAGGCCAGTACGAACCGTAGCAATCTCTTCATGTCCAATTTTGTGATAACGACATGCTCTCATCAAACAGACAAATGGTCAGATGGCTTTCAACACAGAGCATGGCGTGTCGAGGTCTCTCAACCAGCGACTGATGTGTTCCGAAATAAACTGCACTCAACACTTCCAGTTCCCTTAAAAATGACTGTCAGCTTAAAATGACTTCCTTTCTCYTCTTTAACTCCCAGAAACACGCTGTTGGACGTCATTCCTWTCTTCGATAACCACTCTAGAACCTCGCTTGCGATTTCCTTTTCCTTGAGCATTTTTTTTTCCGAATTACCGTATTCAAGGAGATTATGATTTTCAGCACAGGAAATACGTTCTTTTTTTTGAGTTGGAACAAGAACTGGTTTGATAATGCACTAAATGTAACCAGTTGAATCAGAACTGTTAATCCGGGCCTGGAACAAAAGCCTGCTAACACACAGTCTGCAACCACAGGGCCAGGATTGCACATCCAGGTTGTGAACAAAGTCTTTGTTTAAAATGTAAACCACCTACAAATCAAAATTACATCCTGGGACTTCAGGTTGACCTCTGGCAGAGAGAACAATATGATTGACTGCTGCACTAGAGGAGGTGGTCTGCTGATGTTATCTTTCAGGGGGAACTATTATGGAACTCATTAAGAAACAATAAACACAGAGGATGTCTCCTAATGTTGACCAAAAGGTGTGCCTGGGTTATGTACCCATATCCTTGCCAGTAAAAATCACAGACCTATRTGTTCACACGGGTGTAGGGTGAAGTTGCCCCTCAACGCTGACCTGAGGTCAGCTATGCTTTTTCCCCACTAATGGTTAAGMCTAGGATTGGGGGAGGGGARGCTGATCCTAAATCTGTACCTAGGGGAAACTTCACCCCGGAGCTTTCACACGAGCCGTTTCCAGGAAGTAGGTTAGAATACAGCTTTCCAGGACACACACACCAGCCTTGTGACCCAATTTCCACATTCCTCATGTGTCTCTCAGGGAGTTCTGTGACGCACGGAACTCCCTGCAGAGATGATCAACATTTACCTTCATAGGATATCTAGGCCATGAGGTATACATTAAAGAACATCTCTACTCATTATTTTGACCAACAACCCCTATGTGAATCAGAAGCATATATAGCATGTGACTTTTCACAAAGCCTCATCTACGGGATAGAGGATTACTGACTGTAGATCAGTCTAATGTGGATGAGAGTACTGTACATGTGTTTCAAGCCGAGGGGATTCTATATAGCTACAGCTAGTGGATTAGCATGGGCGGCGCCCCTTACACCAGAGACATCTGATTGGATAAGGGCAGACGTCGTCACAGGTCTGATCCCTACAGATGGCCGTGGTTACCGTGGCAACGGCAGTGTGCTCAGCATCAGCATCACAGCAGAGCTTCTCGAAGCCATACCTCTCTATCACAGGCTTCCCTGTTCACTTAGTGACATCAACACAGTTTAATCCAAAACCTAAAAGACATCAACAAACAGCAAGGCTTCTGAAGTCGCCATAAACGGACAAAGACAGAGACAAACACAAACAGTTTAGGTCATTTGCTTCTCTCAAAGATCYATCGGGTTCATGACAGTGGGTATAATCTCTAGCTCGATCTCCCACCACTCGCAAAATGAGAGTGCTCAAGACCCATCTGTCAGTAGCTCCTCGGGACCTTTTCCTATGCCAGGAGATCTGCAGCACAGCTAGCCTCTACTGCAGAACAACAGCAGTGATCAGGCATCGCATTAACCAACACTATAATACTGAACTGAAGGCCATTCACTCTGCCCTGTAGTGACTTCAATGTTAATCTGCCAAAGCGTTCAGGAAAGCGTAAAATGGCCCGTTTGCGATCCATCAATAACGTTGTATATGGATTCTGTCCAATGTCACTGTCGAGAAATGATGACGTGAATGTGTGCATGATAAGTCTGCGGTGGTATATTTTCATAACCCCAAATATGAGCTAAAACGCCAATCAGGATATATTCTCACATGAACACAAGCAATGTTGTGACACAACAACTAATAGTTTAGGCCACCTCAACATCATCAGCATTTCCATCCCATTCTTTGTGCCACCCCCTATGTGCCAACCTCCCTCAGGTGGCACAGGCTAAACCCAGAGGCGTACCTGGCAGTTAAATCCATTGGAGTTGGGGTCCAAGCTCCCCGATAACATGGCGCGTCAGTGTGGGCAAGGATGCCCGAGATTTCTTCTTGGTTTTACAGTGGTCGAGAGACCGCAAGAGGGAAGCTCAGAATCCAAGCCCCGGACAGAACCTGTGCTTGTCGGCTGGAGGTATTGGCGGTAAGGTCGAGCCAGGCTCTTCTCACCGGTTCCTCTTCCCCATGCCAGCCAGCCTCCTCCTGACAGCAGCTTCGCAACACAAACAAGTGCTCAGACTGCCCAGCTCTGATCCAGACGGGCTCCGATGTTTTCTGACAAGCATCCATCCACCAATCCACTGTGAGATTAGCGAGCTGCTGACATCACCGATGCTGTGGTGTTGTGGCCCTCTTATCTAAGAGAGGCTTGTAGCTAAGTCACGGTAAGCAAAACACACACACACACAGACCCTTCTTCTGTMGGGTTCGAACTGAAAATCCCTAGGACTTCTCACCGCTGCACCTGCCACATCTGATCCATCCCACCTCCACAGGGACATGTTATGAGGTGGTTCTACTCTGCAGTCATCCTGCGTGTGTGTGTGTGTGTGTGTGTGTGTGTGTGTGTGTGTGTGTGTGTGTGTGTGTGTGAGTGTGTGTCCTGCCTATGACACTACTGTACTCTGTCTGTGCTGCATGGTCAGCGGAACACTGTGGCAGAAACATGCTGCAATGGAAATGGATCCAGCGCTTCAAGCAATTCTTCTGCTACACTACCTAATGACATACATTCCCAGTGGTAGTAGTACTGGATCAATAACAATTTAGGCACGTATGATAAATAAGAATCGTTGGGGAAACGATCAGAAATGTGCCGAAAAAGCACTAGCATCTCTCTTAGCTGTGTCTTCTCTCCCCCCTCTCTCTCTCTCTCTCTTCCCCCCCCCCCCCCTCTCTCTCTTCCTCCCCCTCTCTCTTCATCTTGCTCCCTCTATCCGCTATAATTAAACATCCAAGGGCGCACAGCCGGTCTAGGCACTTAGCTCGCTACAGTGGGGCTGGCTCTGCACAGTCGGATCACCCAGTCAGACAGAGATGCCCCACTGATCCAAGAACATTATGTCCAAGAGAACAGGCCTACCTCTGTCTGCTATTTCACCACCTTGCTCTACAGACCTCCCCCGTCTGTCCACACTGGATCCACTCCAGCCAGAAGACCAGCCAGGCTGACTGACTGTGTCTAGGATTAGGACTCAACATTCCGTCCCATCTTTACTACATCACACACTCTCCATCTCCTGTCTCCAGCCCTAACTCCCAACACCCTCTCTCTGCCCAATATATGCCAGCATATATATTTCTGATGTGGAATCAGAGCGCTTGACTCAAGTTTTTGCTTTAGTCTCCCGTTGATGTCAATGACTGATTTCTGTGAAAGTCMTGGTTGGGGAGCTCTTATCTCAACTCTGACTCAGGTCTTTGGAAGTATGCCAGATGGATGTTCAGTGATATTCATAACCAAGACAGTTTTAAATGGATACCTGCACATTTGCTGCATGAAGTGGCTTATCTGTAGTTGAAATCAAAAGGACTCATGTATCACTGAGCAAAAGTAGTAGGACTTATCCTGCATGCTTGGCTTGGTAWGAAAGCAGAAGTACTCACCACATTCTTGTCTCCTTGAGGTATCTGAGGGCTCTGGGGGCCTGGTTCCTGTAYATAACAAGGTCAAKGTACAACATCAATCCACAGGACATTGTTTCCATGCATAATCCAGTCTTGCTTAGTTACYCATCTTCACACTGGAAGTCATTGAGTGCTATGCAATCACTGCCYGTCACCAGGTTTCTAATACAAGTTACATGACATTTTTTGTTTGTCATACAGTGAGGATTTCCACAGAACACTCACTCATACTATCACCTCATGCACCCACACACGACTTTTAGCAACTATGGCAACGCAATGGGATTCAGGAAACACGCTACAGCTAGGCAGCCAAGAGTTATGATGACAGGGCACTGCACTCTGCATTGAGTCAGTGAACAAAAGCATCCCATGTCATAGTCAACCTGGGGTCAATCTACAGCACTGGTTAAGTAGGCTCACACAGACGCCTGTTTTATCAATGTAATTTATCAATGTTTTTTTTCTTTTTCTTTATCAATGTTGTTTTATAATGACCTATTCAGAAAAAGGGAAACAATGTTTTCAACAGCGTTTGAACAAAAGTCATATTTCTCCTCTCCCTGGCTTTGAGGCGAGAATCCAGCACGGCGGCCATCCCTCAACACGCCATCACCGGAATGCTAAACAGGACCTGACCACTGAAACAGGCACAGTCTTTACCAATTTGTAAGTCGCTCTGGATAAGAGCGTCTGCTAAATGACTTAAATGTAATGTAATGTAAATGTCTTTGGACACCACTGAGTGCCYTCACCCGTTTAATAACATACGGTCTCTGTCCAACATGCAGAAGCATGTATAGATTACGGTTCATCAATCTTGTCTATGACCGAGGATTGACCATAGAAAGAGTGTGTCCTACAGGGTGAGAGAGAGAAAAAAAACTCTGGTTCTTATGGATGAGTGGTGTCTGTCTGTGGCTTGCCTTAGTAATACACCTATAGATCCTAATGGGTCCAATCAGATATCAGATGAGCCCGATGTCTAGTAGTAAACTACCATAACAGCATGGGGCCGTGAATTTACAGCTGTCCTTAATTATAGGAGCTGGCTCTGTCCAGAAACTCTTAAATGGCTTATTTTATTTGCATCATAACCAGTGATTGACAGACTGAATAGGACTTCACCATAGTTCTTCTACCTATGAAGACGTTGGTGATCAGTGGTGATTTTAGTTTGTGTCTGACTCGGAGTCCTGATGAATGTTCACAAGATGACAGACATTCTAAATCAGCTCCACCATAAGGTAATCCAGCAGGAGACCAAATGAACTGGAACCACAGTGCATACCACAGACACATCAACTGCAGACTCAACAAGACATGGCCCTACATCATCCTTTATTCATAACAAAATGTGTCCGGTGTGGCATTAGAGGAGAAATTAGTGGATATAAAGAAAATGATGCATTAGTAATAGGTAAATAAAGATGACCATATCTTTCAAATTCAGGTTAATTACAGTATTCTAGAGGTACTTGATGTTGTAGCAGATTAAGCAACAACATTTCTGGAATTTTATTAGCCCACTTTGATGACACAATTAATTTAATGTAGGTCTATTGGTCCAGCACAACAAACAAAAAAGATCCAGGATGGTCCAGACTAAAAAAATCGTCACAAACATTACGATGTCTCGATATTTGGGATAAAACCGTTGTCTTGGCAAACCGGTCTATAAAACTAGGTTATAACCTACTTACCTATATTAGGCCTACTACAGTTGTCATTTTCGAATGTAATATCATACAAAGACTATGATTCATTTCAAATGTATTGCACACACAGGCTGATCTATGGTGGTGTGTTCAATCCCCACATCAAGACATTCTCAATCAACGATATGAAATCCATTTTTCAGTGAAAACACAATGGTTACCTATTGTAGGTTGCCTATGGGACATCCTTACCAAGGGTAGTAGCGGCTCCATTTGTGCTCCTTGGTCCGTTATGTCCATATTTTCCTTTGCCTCGCTTTCTCTGTAGATTTGATACGCTCCTACTGTCTTCTGTCTAGTGTTGCCGGGCTAAATCAGGGTGAACCCTTATATAAACTGGGTTGATTTTCTCAAATTAAGATAAGCATCCAGCATCCGTCCAGTCCTACATCATTTAGGCATGGGGTAGAGATTTCCCATTCACTCGCTCAAGCTTGGAGAGTGCAATTTGCGCTACATGACGAGGTGGAGCACACGTGAGGCAACGAAGCACAGCACGATATAGATTGAGTCTACCGTGGCGCGCGTTGCTCCAAATTTGCACACATGTGGACCTACTCTTAAAAATTACCCACAGAATATTGGTTAAGGACAGGTTGCACTCAATAGAACAGGATATGAATGCACGACACCGGAGAAGCTCAGGATAAAAGAGATAGGCTCTAGTAGCTATCTTGACAGATATTTATGTTCATTTGGGACAATATTTAATTAGGTATTAGGCAGGCTATTATACGCTACCAAGGACCTATTGTTATTAAATTAACCACACACAAAAAACAAAAGTAGGCTACTATATTTTAATGTTGCCTATTTCGGGTTCTGTTCCTTAACAAAGGATCCTAGGATTGCTGRCTGACCCATGAAAGCCTATAAAGCATTTCATTTGCTCTATTGCAATCCATGAGGGAAAATTGGGACCGTAAAATACATGAAGATAACCATGAACAATTTCTATCATGGCCTACATGTGTGCGCAGTGAGATACAGCACATTGATTCATTCACCCATTTATGAAGTCGTTGACTGAAATCCTTTGAAAAACGTTACATTGGTGCCACCTGGTGTTCAATGGGAGCTGTCAAATCAAACTGAAATATTTGATGAATAAATTGGCGTAATTTTCAGTAGTCAGCTCATTTCTTTCAAAATTCAATGATCAACATTAATCAAGCAGGAATATATTAGAAATATAAAACAAATAAACAGAGAAACCGAATATATCTCCAATCACATCGAGATATAAGATTTAAATGAATGCCCATTAAAACCAATGAATACCCGTTTCAGGTCAATTCTATGGTACAACTCAGGATAAAGTTGTTGATCGATTGATTGATAGAATGTATTGGATAATTAAACGCAGTAGGCTGCTCCAGCCYGAGACAACATTACATACATCAAAAATAATCGAGGATAAAAACAAAAATAAACCCCGATGGCTTATTTCCATTGTGGTCCTCATTTTTCAGCTAGGTGAAGGGTGGGAAAGACCAACACTTCACATGCACCCAATGCAATTAAAAACAACAAATGCAATTTACAGCAATCCATTTACAACAACATCATCTACAGCACAGAGGTGGCCGTTTACGAGTCACCTCGTGGGAGAATACCCCTAATCAAACCGCCATGGTATTTCTCAAATATTTTCTGGTTTGTTTGGGACACCTTAAAGCTATTCTCTGATGAGTTTTCGGGTAGTTTGGTAAACTGTTCCACAGAACTGCAGCAGACTACACACATTCGTTTTTCCCCATGGAGAGCTTAAATCTGCAGGGAACAAAGTTAGTAAGAGCTCCTTCTGGTGAAGTACTGATGTGTCATTTATAGAGCTGAAATAATTACACAGATTCAGACTACTTTAATGTCCTCAAGAAGCAATTCCATTTTGCAGCAGTCATAGTTAATATGACAAGATCACATTTTAAAATGTGAAACACAACATCAGAAAAAAAAAGCTACGGATATTTACAGAATATTTACAAAAAGTCGGCAGYATAGTGCAAAGGTCTTAAAATGTCTTGAGTAAGGCTGGGCCTGTATTTGCATGTCAAAGTGCTTACAGTGSATATTAGTCCAACCCTAGATATTTGGAGGCAGAGTTATGGACAATTTTGTTGGTAAACCCCAATTTAATCTGAGTGACTCCTGTTTCCATCTTGAGCCATTTCAGTTCTTCAAAGTGAGAGGGTTCAAGGTATGTATGAGCTGGTACCTTCAGATCTAATCTTATTCGGAGGTCTGATGCTTATGCCTGACACCCTGGGGGGACTGCTGTGCCAAGAGGCACACGCATAACCATGATGACAATGCACTGTACTGTRTTTCTATCCAGAAATCTAGATTTCCTGATTCAAATGCACTCATTCATTTAAATTCAAGATGACAGACAGTGAAGGGGAAACTAATAATTTTTTTGACATGGATACATTCTAGAATGTCAACAAAAAGTGTATAAAGAAGCCCTTTGAAGGGCAGGATCAAGTCCATATATAGTCTCCTTCCAGCACTATAAACTGCTCTTGGTCCAGCGCCAGAGGAACCAAGATGAGTATATGATAAGTATTTATACATTTACATTTTAGCAGACGCTCTAATCCAGAGCGACTAACAGTAGTGAGTACATACATTTTCGTACTGGTCCCCCYTGGGAATCGAACCCACAACTCTGGCGTTGTATGCGTCATGCTCTTCCAACGAAGCCACAATGTGTATATGAAGATGTCTGAACAACTTACGCCATAACCTGGTAAGAAATCCAAAAGGTAGGATATGCAATTAAAGATGATTCCCAAAAAATGGTTTGTTATTTGTATAGGCAATTAAACAGTATAAGTGTAGCCTAAACCAGTCAAGTTTTGATTCACACCTGATATCTTCACAACAGGTTGAGCAGTGGATGGTAGATTGATGTTTCCAATGGGCCTCTCCAGCGGCCTTGCTTCAGGAAGTCAGTCAGAAGGCRGGTCTTGGGGAAGGGCTGCTCTAGTAGCAATGGGCCTTAGGAGAATACATAGCAAATCTTTATAGATCCCCTTTAGCTTTTTTTGGAGCCTGGTTTGACAGCATACCATTACATTTTTGGATACTCACCCCTTTTTGATAAGGCTAAAAAGCAAGTGAACGCTCAGATTCCGAATGTGTTTCTGCTGCTCATTAATAAATAAATAAATAAATACATTTCATTCTTGGGGGTGTGGTTRGATGTGGCAGTTCATGATGTTTGTCCCCCATGGGTCACCATAGGAACAAAGTCAATACTTCCTCAAAATAGTGAGAATATCTATATATTTTAAATCTGTAATTAATTTGGACGTTTTTGCAGGTTTTAGTCGGCCAGTTGTGTGTGTTTGGTGCAGTATTTCTCAAGTAAAAAAATGTCTGACGTGTTGTCATTGATGGTATGTCAGGACTGATGGTCTGTTTACGTTTCTACCGTTGTAACTAGATTGAGTAGGTCTACTACAGCTCCATCTAATGGTCAGCGTCCGGGGGAAAACAGTTGTTGACAACTGTAGCATTGTAGTTAAGCCTAAACCTCTCTTTTCCTAACCTTAACCTCYTTCTCCTAGCCTGTTATTTTAATTCTAACCTGCCACGTTAATTATCCTAACRTGCTATGTAAACAGTCCCTGGTTTGGGATTGGGCCACGACTACTTTCTGTTAATCTCTCATAGAAAGACTACTGGAAAAACAACTCGTAAACTTCCAGTTTGGCCGAGTTTCCCACTTGGAAATTATCATAAACAACCAATAGGAAGCTCTATGCAAATAATGTACGTTATATTTAAATATGTAAACACAGTTGAGCAAATTGCGCAAGATTTTTGTTCTGGGCTAACCGAGATTAATTTTGTGTAAATACCTCAATGACGGTTAAAGTAACTGTCCAGTGAAAATGTCACTTTTAAAGGTTTTTGTTYGCTCATACTCAAATAATGTTGTTGACTCGTCCTATACTCGTATTTGACGCCAAAGCATACATTTGAGAGAAAAAAACATRAAAAAAATGCTTACTATTTCCGCATATAATGTGACGTCAAGTTGGCTCATTGGTGGAGTTGGACAATCAGCGGTTGACTTGTTATTAATATTTTTTATGACCTGTATACACCCCCACTAATATGCCCCCACCATTGTGTTATTGGGGTATGCCCACACCATTCAAACACCGAAAAGCTTATTTTCAACATATTTAATTATCATCTTTTGGAAGGAAAAGTATTTCACCCATATTGTCAATTATAGGTCATATTTCATAGAAATCTGGAAACACTGGACAGTTACTTTAACACTTAAATATTTTCTTTTTAAAGAAGACTTCAAGAGTCGCCAAATAAATGAGTTATTTGACAAATTTAAAATACATATGTTGAATCAGCTATGTGAGTACAACAATACACACATTAAACATTATCAAGGATTAAAAAACAAGTTCAGATTACTTATATCCATTGTGGTRCTCTTATGAATATCTTTCATCTTGAGTTTGCTCCATTGTTCACGCATCTGCAAGCAAAGCAGCAACAGCACTAATAAACCTTCATACCAGGTATAAGAGAAAAGGAATTGTCCATCTGCTTTTAATCGAATTTATATTTTTAGATAATGAATTAGTGTACATCCTATCAAAGACTACAACAAATTCCCTCTTGACCTTTTTGCGTTGGGCATTGATTTATGAATATGTCCTTTGTGTTTTGAAGCATTGGGCTACTTACTTTAAGTACAGTTGTTATAACTCAGAACCTTGTTTTTTTGCACTAGTAAAGACATTGTGGATCCTATATAGCCTACTAAAGCCAGCACAATAAAACATAATGCCAATGAAACTCAATGCAGGCTAAGACATGAACACTTTCCAGAAATGTATTCAACAAATCAAAAATCAACCAATCAAATCAGTCAAATTAGAAAACAGGATTCAATTAAAACATCTAGAGTAGGACTACAGCTAATGTTAAATATATACATTATTATAGCTTAAATAGACTATTTTGTCGTTAACATTTTAATACTTCAGTCATATCCACAGCCCACTGTAGGCTAATCCAAAAATGCAGTCTAATGAAAAAACTTATGAACGATGTCCAGGTGGGTATTTAGACTGTTCTCGTTGATGCCAATAACCTAGGATGGAATATCTCTTCAATTCAGTTTATGTCTCTATCCAACTAGACTCCGAGATATCTTGTGGTTTTGCGTCTTCAGACACACCCGTTGGCAAACTCTCCTTTGAAAGTGAGAGGACCTCGTCAAAGTTCGCAGTACCAATAGCGTGTCCATTAGTCCAGCAGGACAGAGCCGGGCTAGACGCACCGCAATACTGGGGTGAGGTACGCGCAAAATCCGTTGGTTCTGCGTAATAAGCAAGGGCTCTGCCCGAACTGTCCGTTGCGGACAGCTGTAGTGCCTTTCCAGCTGCTGCATACGACAGCAAAGTGGCCGTGTTTCCAGTCGCGTCATTTGTGCGGGAGGCATAGTCCAGTCTGTTGTTGGTCGGTGTCACAAACCATCTCGGGGATGCCGCCATCGTGTCCTCCTCGCTGGTTTGCGGTGACAGCATGCTGTTAGTTAAGGGGACGTTATAGTCTAGTCCAGACGTAGCTCCTGCGCTAGGGCGGAAACAGGACTTGGCATAAGTGCTGACGAATTGGTGRTGAAGGAAAGAATTAGCAAGTGCATATCTGGCACCGGGCACAAACTGAGCGTAGGTCGAGTCACTCGGTGATGGCGTCAACCGGTCACTATCGTAGCCTGTGTAGATTCTAGACATATCCAAAACAATCAATTAGGAAATTGGAAAATAATACAAATGAGAAAGACCTAAAATAAAACGTTTCCACAAGTATGAAGTAACAATGGCATGCAATTATTAAACACATGTATAAAGCACTCCGGAGGTCTTACACCATTAAGCCTAATTCATCTCCAATAGTTTCTTACATTCGATTTAAAAAACGAACTATTTGAAGAGAATATTAGCAAAAAAATCGAACTTGTCTGTCCACAGGAATTCTGACACGTAAACTCAAATTTCCAATGGAACAAAAACATGCGTGTATCCAAATCCGTAATGCTTTTCAAGATCGTTTACATCAGAATGTAGTCCTTAGCTGGTAATGAAGAAATCTTTATTTTTATTTTTACGATGGTTGTTTTAGGAGTGACAGTATCGTCACTAATAAAATGGGGCAAAATCGTGCGTAAAGCAGTCTAATCTCGAAACAAACCACTTTAAATGTGTTCATATTTGAGTCACAATTTGAGATTCGAATAATTCCAATAGAATAATATTTAAATATGTAAGGCTATTACAAAATAAAACATGAGCTAGGCTAATATAWTTTTACTTACTTGTCATAATTGTCCCGAAAACCTTTTGCGAAAGGATTGTGGTCTATTTTCAGCTGTGTTATCTGAAAGAGGAAAATAACATTAAAAAGACCTAGCCTACTGAAAATCTGTGAACCACTTTTACCCCAATAGGAAAAATGTTGCCTAGCCCCAATTAAAAAAACAAATCAATATTTGAAAGAACGAATTTCCTTACGTCTGTGTTCTGGTATGCTGTGACTGCAACGAATTGCGTCTCGGGGAACGTAAATGATTGTCTGGGTTGACTTGCGTTCTCGGCCCCATCCTCGTGCACCTCGACCACATTAAGACGGGGTTGGTACCTATGGAGGGACTGAACGACAACCATCTGAACAGAGGACATGAAAAACAGGTGTTAATTGGGGCATCTGTGATCATCTCTAGAGACAAAAGAACAACTTGAAGATTGTTTTTTTTTTACACTAAATACAACAAATGTATGACAATAAATACTGAATTATTTCATACAATATGGTTGATAAATGCATAAAACATTATTTTGTAAGGAAAATCTCTCAATGCAACGTCTCCAGACTTGAATATAGCATATTTTCAAGACCTCTTTCACCTTATATATATATATATATATATATACATACACACATATGTATTTGGGACTGTGCGAAATTAGGACCATATTAAAAACTTACCTGCCCTGCACTTTCCAATGCCCCTTTATTATTTGCCAACTTCAGTTTTCCAAAAGAAATTTCTTGACGCATCCAGTGCGCGCCGGTGTTCGGAGAGTCTGGGTGCATGTAGGCCTTGTTCCCTATAAATTAATTATTGAAGACATTACTCACTTTTTTGTCAGAAAATCTCACTTGGAGAGAATAGAAGGGGGAAAAGAAAAGTAAAATCACTTGCCTGTCCCATTTGAGTCAGCTTTGCCGCAGGGTACCCACTGTCCTCCTTGGAACCGCCAGTGATTAGGGTCCGCGAGACTGACGTCCACAAAAATATTGTAATTTGCCGTCGGATCAAGCCCAGATATATTAAAGCTCAGGAATGGAAACATTCGTCTGGAAGTAGAAAAAAAGATTCATAGGAGTTTTATTTCCTTTACAAATTCCCAAATCGCGCTAAAATTTTACTTAGAGAACGAAATTAATTCTAATTTGAACAATTCCTGTTGCCATAATTTGTTAATAAACCCCACGCGCTTTCAATAAACACGTCAATCTACTTCGTCCAAATAAGTACAGCAGTTTGCCCACTATGTTGACATAAGCCAACATAACGGCAAGGGCGGCGAGAAAGGGAACGGGTCAATACTCACCGCCCCTGTTTAGTGATGATCATCTCTGTTTGGTGCCTGTGAAACGTGAGCCACAGAGCCCTATTGCAGAGATAAACTTGCGCTTTACCAAAAACCATCCCAGTTTGCATTGCTGAGCTCTTGTGGAAAGCACCTCCTTGGTGGCCATGCCCATATGGCTGGGCGTAAAAGTATCCGGGCGCTGGGAAGCCTTGAGGTGARGTGGTGGTCAAGAGGCTATTATATGAGCCTTGCGTGACCACAGGATGGTGTGCCATGTAGTGACCCGAACTGGTGATGGCAAGGGCCGGGTAGGTGGCTCCGTGCAGTGTCCGGTGTGGGAACATGGTACCAGGCGAGGTAGCAGACGCGGGCTGAGCTTGGCTGGGCTGAGACGAGGGATACCGTCCCTCTGTAGATCCATGGAAGGTATGACGAATGTCACAGACGGTCTCTTGAGCAGACTGCCTACTGCTTCCCTTGTCGCCGTCACCAAATGAGTCCTCCGAGTCGATAAAGTCGTCTGCTTCTGACAGATTTGTCATCCCTGTGGTTTCTTTATTAGAACGTGTTAGGTTCCCCTATTCAGTTCAGCCCCTCACTGGAGGAGAGCATAGGGTGGTACTGGGTAGCGAGTTCAGACCTGTCTGAGCTGTGGTAGTCGCTATCCATATTATTGGGCGTTGGATGTTGAGATGTGAAGATACTGGAGCTGCGCAAGTAGCATTACGCGCAACACAAAAACCAATTTGGTTAAGGTTACGCGTATCACATGTAGGGAATATGAACTCTAAATACTCTTGAAACGAACCTAATGAAACGTCTATAATTGTTACACTTTACATTACAGTATAGGGATAAGGTTTATAAGTAGCCTATATAAACAGTTATATTTATAACAGTTATAGACATTTCTCTGATCATGTTCGTTTTGCTAGACTGGAACAAAATACTGCTAATGTTATACCTCTAGTACCATGTGGKAGGTAGATATCAACTATAAACGTGTTTAAATATGACAAAATTCATATATTTCGTTTTTTTAATCAGGAAGTATTACTCAATCTTGAATGCCTCATCAAATGGGGAGGGTCATTTTAACGTGATTGGAAAACAAGGCTTCAAGGAGTATCAGAAGTGCCATCAACCATGGCATAACTAATTGAAAAATTACAGCTAGTGACAGCTGGCAGCTAGGCAAGATGCACAGTGTGTGTCAGAAATGGCACCCTATTCACAATATATGTGTACTAGATTTGACCAGGGAACTACATAAGGATTAGTGTGCCATTTCAGATACCCCATTCTGTATGTATGGACCAAAACGTTCTCTCAGACACACATCTGAGACCAACCAGTCAAACCGCAACACATCACCCATGCTGCTYTTCTGTATTTTAAGGATACAAGTCCACGGCTCACCTTTCATACACATTTATTTTTTATAAAACAAAACAAAGTTAAAATATGAACAGTTAAATGCAAGAGGGGGGGCTTCACTGAAAGACCACAGTATCCAACATGGCGGCTAGGCACTGAACGATGTTGGACGTCATGAGGACGTCAACGTGCTCCTCCAGGTGCCTCTTGGGATCCTGCGAGAAGAACACGGTAAACAGGTCAAGGAGGGTCATTGCAAAGATTATACATGGGCATTTATGATGTAGCTCGCAAAACAGAGGTTGTGTTCAGGTTACAGCGAGGACGGATACCTGCTTTCCGACGTTCTTGATGGCCAGCTGCTCAGGGGTCATCTTATCCTCTTCTTCGACCGCCTGGGGTAGAACACAGAGACATTGATTCTCACTCAGACGTTAACATTTAAAGCTGGGTTTTGTTCATTATGGCATGTAAAGGAAAAAACATTTTGCAACAGAATACGAAAAAGTGTGTTTATTTTATTTGACCTTTTATAAACAACACAAATCATACAAACATCAGTTGCATCACACCTGCCCAGAACACTATCACACATCTCCAGCGGCAACATCACTTTCCGCAACATGGCCTGAAACTGCAACATTTTGTTTCTCTCCCTAGCCCGCTCACTTTCAATATTTAAATAATAAATCATTCAATTGATTGATTGATTGATTGATTGACACGTTTTTTTCAAGATGAGTGATGAGAATAGAATCGTCCAACCCATCAGGTATCTCACTACACCCCCATACGCCATGCCCATGTCTTGGAAATTAGTGTTTCTGATTGGACAAGTCCAGGTAGTCCCTCCCTGTTTCAGTCCATTTTCTTCAATTTGAATACTAATGAACACCACCCGGGATAACTCATGCGGTTTGCCCACGCAGACCCCTAGTCTCAATACTTCCAGGCCCTCCCACTTTCCCCTTCTGATCCCTGCCTGCTCACCTTGTTGTAGTTCTTGGCCAGCTCCAGCATCTCCTTGACGATGTTCTCGTTGAGCTTGCAGTGCTCACTGTAGTCCTGCAGGGTCAGGCCCTCCATCCAGCTCTTCTTGTGCAGGTTCAACAGCATCTGGGAGGTCAAGGATCAAAAGTCACTCAAGGATCATATGTTAATGTATCACATGCAACCAAGAGAGGATGGAGGCACCGTGTACGTATTGTTATGGCGCACAGAAGATGACATCACCTGTCATTCAGGAGAACATACAGTAAGCATATTATGAAATGTCAGTCTGTGGCGAAATCATAATTAACTCATTAAACTACGACAGTCAACAGTCATCTTTTTCTGATATCATTCTATACTCCCCTTAAAACAGATGTCATAATAGATTTTCAGAAATGTTTCACACCTTTTGCTCGAGTTCATTTTTCCTGTAGTTGATGGTGATGGAGTAGTAATGCCTGTTCAGTCCATGGATCAGAGCCTTGGAGGAGGACAACAGATGATTCAAATAAGAACAGAAACTCTACATTCACATCCATGTTAAAACACAGAGCTGGTCAGAGGCTCCATGGTCTTACCTGGATGGATGGCTTGTTCAGATGGCCCAGGTTGGAGGTGGTTTGCCTGGGCTCGTGTCCCAGAACCATCATGTTGGCATTGATCAGCCGGAACGCATCGATAACAACCTGCCCGAAATAACAAAAAGGAACCACGTGTTATCTCTGAGAGCAGAGAAACGACGTCCGTACCGATTCCATTTCAATTAAATTCCAGAGCAGAAGAAGAAAGTATTATTATAATTTTTTAAAGAATGCCAAGTAAGTACCACACTCTGCTTTGGATCTAAGCCATGAGGGTAACGTTGTGTGTGAGAATACTGTGAAAGGGAGAGTAGATGACTGGGGAGGGAGGGAGATAGTGAACAGCAGATCAGGGACGGTACCAACTGCTGTAAGCAGGCTGTCACTCCAGATGTGTGTAAACCACAGCCTTGCCTGAGTGCAGTACATGTCCCTAGTCACATCCTATTACTAGGCCCTACATTGCATCCTTTCAGGTGAGTAGACATTGCATAGCCATAGCAAGGCAAAGATATGCAACCATTTACATTTACATTTAAGTCATTTAGCTGACGCTCTTATCCAGAGCGACTTACAATTTGGAAAGTTCATACATATTCATCCTGGTCCCCCCGTGGGGAATGAACCCACAACCCTGGCGTTGCAAGCGCCATGCTCTACCAACTGAGCCACACGGGACCATGCTAGGAGAGGCTCTGCCGACTGCGGTTGTGTGTGAAAGCATGACAGGTGAGTAGCTCACGGTTACACTCATGTTAAAACATTGATGATTTATGGTGGACCTGACTTATGCCTTGTTTACTAGGATGTCACCCTGAGACCTGCATCCATACARTTTACTACAAAGCATAGGAAATGAGTGTGTTGAAACACATTTAGCTGTTTTCTTTCACTGGTCCCGGCTGCGTTAGCCAAGGATAAAGTACTCAACTTTTAATACCCGTGTCGCTCCAAATTAACTCTAGGTTATCGTGTCTTGCATGGAAATTGGTCACACGAAGGAAAACATGAAACGACTGGCATTATTGTTATGTTCTGTGGTTATATTGGCTGCTCATTGAATGGACCATAATGGATTGTGTACAATAATATTCCGAGTGGCAGACAGAGTGACGAGAGACAGTGAACGTGACAGGGAAGCAGGACACTGCCATGTTCTGAGCACATCAAGAGTAGGCTACATCTTTCACAAGCAAGACTTGGCTGAGAGACACCTTTTCCTCGAAGGCAGAGGCATGAAACCTGCTAAAAACACAAATGTCAAAATGAAGATGGGCAAACGTGCCCTGGTATTTGTAGGGTTGTAAAAATTTAATTTATATATTTTTATATTCTCTCACGCATGGGCGGCAAAATATTATTAAGACTAAAAAGGTTTTAAACCATCCCCTCGGTCATCAACACACTACTCTTAATAGCAATCTAATTAAATATCTTTATGAGATCGCCTGTGCTTCGGAACCATTTCTAATGTAAAACATTGGGGAGCTAACTTTCATTTCTAGTGGTGCACTATCCTCTGAGCGGAGATCACACATTGAGATGGAATTGGCTCTCACATTCACAGACAGCTCTGTGGAGGTGATAATAGACAGCTCCCTGCAGCACAGAGGCAGGAGCAGATGGAGGAAGTGCCATATGGGGCCCGTGAGGGTGGAAGAGAGAGAAAGAAACATAACAAGGAAGGGAGGGTGGTGGGGATGGGGAGGGGGGTGTATGATCAGTTCTAGATGAAGACATCTCAATCCCAGGAGATCTATGAGTAAACAACCTTAGATGACTACACAGGCAGAGCGCTGTTAACTCAAATCGTTAGAGATTTTAGCTTCCACCCAGTCAGTTAACCACTGATTTTATGATTGGATTGATTGAAGTTTGCACCCACAAGAAAGTCAACCTGTCACACAATTAGCATACAAATTAAATTAGAACATTGATAAATAAAAAAGATAATCAAATCACCAGTCCATTCACAGCATTGGCAGGTGCCATCACAATCATGGTGGTTCAGGGACGCAAACTGATGAAGGCCCAAAAAGGTGAGAAATATTTTTCGCGGAGAAAAAAAATCTGTGTAAACGCCTGTTCCCATTTTCTATACGTGTGCTGCACAGAAACCTGATAGTCACACCTCTACTCAATACAACACTCTACTCAATACAACACATTGAATTTAGCTTCACACTTTTTTACTGTATAATAAATAAGGCTACTGCAGAAAATAGCTGATTTGCTCATATCCAAAGGCCTACCTGTGATCGGGCAGGAGGAATGTAGTTAGGAATAAAACTGCATAATGATCTGCCTTTTCATTGTGGCAGTAAGAGGAAAACACACTAGGCCTATATGAAACCATCTTTAGCCTACTCTTCAGACAACTTTACATGCATAGCCAACACACTCTCCTTACCTGCCACACACACACACACACACAAATGTTAGGCACCAAACAGAATTTAAAGTGAAACTYACAGTGCTTGAGTTACTTTGCAGATATGAAACAGACAGACAACCATAATATGAAAAATATAAAATTCCCAGTTCATGCTAGAAATCCAACTTTATAAGAGGTTTTAAAAATAGGTTATACTTGACTCCATGATGTACAGTAAGGCATTATTGGCAGAATAGATGGATGCAGTTCAATGGATGATTCATATAATTCACCAATACATTTCTTGGTGGTCCAGAAAACATTGCTATCAGGTTGTAAAGCAAAGCTGGCCTGGTACATCGTTTGTTACCTCCACCCATTCGGGATGCACTGTTTCAGTTTCAATGAGTGAATACTTTCAACAAAAAACAGACGACTAACTAAGGCTGGGAATGTCAATACAATCAAACTATACTGTCACGCCATTCATCCTCCAACATCACATGTTTCAGCATAATAATACACATCCCCATGTCGCAAGGATCTGTACACAATTCCTGGAAGCTGAAAATGTCCCAGTTCTTCCATGGTCTGCATACTCACCAGACATTTCATTAATTGAGCYTGTTTGGGATGCTCTGAATCGACGTGTACGGCAATAATTTGCGGAAATTGCTGCTGCCTGTGCACGAGCTGAGCGCCTGCTGCTGACGTCACTCACAATGCACTTTTGCAGCCAGGCACGTGTGTTGTGACCYAGAAAATCGTTTTTGTGTCATTTAGAGGGAAAATGCGTGCATTTTAGCATTTGAGTCACTTTTCAAAAGTTGCTAAAAGTTCCAAATACATTTTTTTAGGTAGCTACATTTGTTGCAAGGTGTTGTTTGAAAGAAAAGTTGCCAGGGTAGTCTGAAAAGTTGCTAAATCTAGCAACAAAATTGCGAAGTTGGCATCATTGCTGTCACTGTTCTTTTTTCCTCTATGGCAGTGGCACTCAGAGGCTGCGTGACAGCGAAGCCTAGTCAGACTGGCCTGCTTGCTCTTACAGGTGAAATGAAAAGATACTATCCACTTCGCTCACGCTGTGAGCCACTCCAATAATTAAGCAAATGTAACAGAAACCCCATCACTGTCTGCACACACCAGCTCTCCATCACGGCTAAATTACATTTTAAAACTGACGGAGATGCGCAGAAAGTATGGCGGGAGAAAATCAGCTGAGTAGGCTAATGTAAGCCGGCTGCTCACAACAGTCACATGTGATATTGCATGAAACACTCATTCTGATATGACATATCTGACATCACGCTCTGAACTGAAAGTCTATTTGTAGGACGTGTATGGATGCATTCTGTTCTCAGTTATTCATTTCATAAGCGAAGCATACACCATTATTCATTGTTAAGAGTATTGGGACATCACGCCTCCAATATACACTGTTGTGCAGCTACCTGCCTGCGCTACCATGCTGGGTTTAGTAATAAAGCATCCAAGTTACTCCCTCGCTTCCTCCAATGCATATACGTGTTCCAGTAGGTTATTACACACAGACAGTAAAGTGAAGTAAGCCAAGCAACACGAAGTTAGCCAGGCAAGCGGGTGGTAATGTTAGCTTGCCAACTTAGATGCTAGCTAGCTAACATTAACAACTGTGTAATAATTTGAGCCATTGAAACATACATCCTTCTTATCAACGTTAATCACAGCATTATTTTGCAGCCATGTTGCATTCCAAATTGCCCAGTCAGGACCACCCCCACACAGACAGTTTTTTAAAATGTATCTACACAGTTCACGTGGATGACCTATTTTGAGAAGAAACAGCGGCGAATATCGCCCAAAAGTGACAAGTTTGCATCCCTATGGTTGTTGGWCATACCTTTCCTTTGACGCTCTGGATGGGGTCCACCACCACAGCCACGGCTCTCTCCGACAGAGCCTCGAAACTCTGCTGGGTGTTGATGTCAACTCCGGACAGCCAGCAGCCAAACCCGGGGTGACTGTGGTACCAGCCAACCACCATCTCTGGTCTAGTTGGAGGAATAGTTCAACACTATTACTGCACAGATGCCTTTCTTTGTGTCTATTTTACACATTTATTTTTTATTTTATTGTTACAAATGAAATGTTTCTGTTTTTAGTGTATCCTGGAGTGTAGAGCATTTACAGTGTGACTTTGTCCTGGAGAAGCTATGCCAAATCGACAGTGGTGTTCTAACTAATATATTTTATATTAGTAAGTCGTCCATATGTATTTACCTGCCAGTCTGCTTCAGCATATCCAACATTTTAGCTTGGAAGACGGGGTCCACAGCCTCCACACTGACACCCTGTCGGAGAGAGAAGTGCTATTACGCAAACACGGGTGGAGAAAACATCACACGCATAGAGTTACTCAACACTGTCCTGCGAGGTCTGTTAAGGGAAATGACTGGGAAAACGTACAGTTCCGGACTGCGGCATGGCGAACACGTCAATCACTCGCACAGTGTAGTCGTCCACAAACTCGCCCAGCATCAAACCCATGACCTCCATGGGCACACCGGCACGCCCGTGCTTCAGCATCTGAAGGAGATGGAAATACATGGTGCGACGTAGACGACTGCCATGGACACACATCATGTAACTAGTCGGTATAAAATGGCAACTGTTGATTTCCTTCTTACCTTGAGCAGTGCCAGTGAGGAGATGTACACCTGCTCTGCAGTGTCTACGGCGGGGGCGTCTGTAGGTGGGCCCTGGGGGGGGGGAAATAACAGATTTTAGGCTATAGTTTACTATCACACAYAGCTGATTGGGATGACAAAATACAGCTTCACTGCAGTTTATAATATATTAGTATTATATTATTGACAAACTGATGATCYTTGTTTAAAGGGAGACTCAGCAAAATAACGTTGCCARYAGCGYCACCGCAGATATTGAGATGAGCGAGATGCAAGACGGCGCTCTCAGTGTCTGCGCATGTCCACGGAGATGTTGAGCCTTGTGCTTCAATGCTCTTAGTTGTTGCGGAAATTGAGCCAGTATGCCGTTTACTTTCTGCTTCTACGTCATATCGTTGAGTCTACCTTTAACATTTTGTGGACAATAAACACCACCTGCAATTTGACATTAGCCTAGCCACTAGCCAGTGAAAAACCCAGCAGCATCACACCAGTTTGAGTGTCAAGAACTGCATCTGGCACCTACTACTATACCCCATTCAAAAGCACTACACCCTCAATGGCACACATTCACAATCCATGTCTCAATTGTCTCAAGACWTAAAAATCCTTCTTTAACCTGTCTCATCTCCTTCATCTACACTGATTGAAGTGGATTTAGCAAGTCACATCAATAAGGGATCATAGCTTTCACCTGGTCAGTCTGTCATGGAAAGGGCAGGTGTTCCTAATGTTTTGTACACTCAGTGTATGTTCAATATCCCGAAAGTAATATTGTAATTTAAATGGTGCTCTGAAGCCCTGCATGTCAGAGAGGGAGAAGTTAAAAGTAGACACCCCCCTCTTTTTAACACCTCTGTAGGGTGCCAAGGCAGCCACTTACTGGAGGTGTTAATTGGCAAATCCAACGCCAGTCGGGAGCAAGCTCCTCATTGGCCTCGCCTTGCAAGGCCTGGCCACTACGAACACAACAAAGTGGGCTCTTTTCATTTCTCTCACCAAAGAGRGCCCCGGGTCCTTGTGATTGGGCAGGGCTACACTAAAAACATGTTCTAACAAAGCATGCTCGATAATAGCGCAAGGGAGACACTACAGTGGTTAGGTGGCCTACACCATAATTCTTTACTTTCGATTAGGCTACTTAGAATTTGTTAATACATATTGAACAGAATGCCTTAATCTATTCTCATTATCCATTTCACATGACAAAGACTGGAGAGCAAATAGGCTATAGCTAAGAAAACTATTCAACTTTGCAGAGAGGTTATTGAGGGAGGCAACCTCTCTGCATCTCAGTGCAAGAGGTGTCACTACAGCACCTGGTTCGAATCCAGGCTGTATCACAGCCGGCCATGATTGGGAGTCCCATAGGGCGGCGCACAATTGACCCAGGGTCGTTCAGAGTTGGCCGTCATTGTAAATAAGATTTTGTTCTTAACTGACTTGCCTAGTTCAATAAAGGTTCAATAAAAAAAAATACATTTTTATAACAATAACCCTTAACCTGATTGTGTGGACTATTTGTTTCACCTTTATTTAACCAGGTAGGCAAGTTGAGAACAAGTTCTCATTTACAATTGCGACCTGGCCAAGATAAAGCAAAGCAGTTCGACACATACAACAACAGAGTTACACATGGAGTAAAACAAACATACAGTCAATAATACAGTAGAAAAATAAGTATATACAATGTGAGCAAATGAGGTGAGATAAGGGAGGTAAAGGCAAAAAAAAGGCCATGGTGGCGAAGTAAATACAATATAGCAAGTAAAACACTGGAATGGTAGATTTGCAGTGGAAGAATGTGCAAAGTAGAGATCGAAATAATGGGGTGCAAAGGAGCAAAATAAATAAATAAATACAGTGGGGGAGAGGTAGTTGTTTGGGCTAAATTATAGATGGGCTATGTACAGGTGCAGTAATCTGTGAGCTGCTCTGACAGCTGGTGCTTAAAGCTAGTGAGAGAGATAAGTGTTTCCAGTTTCAGAGATTTTTGTAGTTCATTCCAGTCATTGGCAGCAGAGAACTGGAAGGAGAGGCGGCCAAAGGAAGAATTGGTTTTGGGGGTGACCAGAGAGATATACCTGCTGGAGCGCGTGCTACAGGTGGGTGCTGCTATGGTGACCAGCGAGCTGAGATAAGGGGGGACTTTACCTAGCAGGGTCTTGTAGATGACCWGGAGCCAGTGGGTTTGGTGACGAGTATGAAGCGAGGGCCAGCCAACGTACAGAGCGTACAGGTCGCAGTGGTGGGTAGTATATGGGGCTTTGGTGACAAAACGGGTGGCACTGTGATAGACTGCATCCAATTTATTGAGTAGGGTATTTGAGGCTATTTTGTAAATGACATCGCTGAAGTCGAGGATCGGTAGGATGGTCTGTTTTACAAGAGTATGTTTGGCACCAACTTTGGATTGGAGATGTTTGATGCGAGTCTGGAAYGAGAGTTTACAGTCTAACCAGACACCTAGGTATTTGTAGTTGTRCACATATTCTAAATCAGAAACGTCCAGAGTAGTGATGTTGGACGGGCGGGCAGGTGCAGGCAGCGATCYGTTGAAGAGCATGCATTTAGTTTTACTTGTATTTAAGAGCAATTGGAGGCCACGGAAGGAGAGTTGTATGGCATTGAAGCTTGTCTGGAGGGTTGTTAACACAGTGTCCAAAGAAGGGCCAGAAGTATACAGACTATAGAACACACAACATACTAAAATGCACGATATTTAAGACAGCTGAGCTGTGCCAGGTCCTTTTCAGTCTGTGGATAAGAGCAACGAGGTCTACCCTGGCTACAGCCACTCACTTTTAATTTTCAGTGGCTTCTGTCTATTCCACCCAACTCAAGTCAGAATCACTCCCTGTTTGGTGATCAGTGATAAGATAGGTGTTGTAGATATATAGCTAGGATAGTTACAGCCCAATATTAGGGCTCTGATTCATTAATGAGTTAATGAGACAAGGTCTAAAGGCATTCCATAGCAACAGCGTGCGAGATAAGGCATTGCTGAAAACACACCTGACCCAGTCCGGGCATTCCTCCTCCAAGCCTCAGCAGCCTATCCATTTCTGTTGAGGGAAAACACAGCAATGAATGTCAACTCTATCATCTTCAACCCTATTACTTTCTTAACAATATGCATTGTTGTTAGATAGTAAACTACAAAACAGCTGTTAATCCCTTTAATCAAAAGGCAGTCAAAAGAGCAGGATGGAATGACATGGCATAATTTGCCAGTTAACGTTAACTGTCAGACGATATGATTGTGACCATCTGTTTCACATGTAGTTAGCTGATTTTCATGATTAATCTGGAATGTCTGCTTTCATACAGTATCATCTAGCTATTTTTCCTGACTATTATATAACTAGATATATTAAATTGTCTCATCACAAATTATTGATAATGACAGTAAAGTGACTACGCTAACTAACGACGTTGACAGTTAGCTACATATTATAGGTAGTGGGCTAACGTTAATCATCTAGCTGTCTTAGTTAATGTTATCCGCCAGAACAAAGAAAATAATGTTAAACGCAGGATAACATCAAATTCTTAATAAAAAGTGGTCTCTGTCAACTAACCAACATGTTTGACTAAGTTTGTTAACGTTAACCAGATAAACTGCCTTAGCTCGCTTGCTAGCGGTAACGTTAGCGACAGTTAGCTAGCTAACGTTAGCTCTTTCATTACACGCGACAGTCGAAAAACCAAACTGACTACATAGCAACTTCTTCGGCATGGATATATTTTTGCTAGGGTAGTGATACAAACATTTGTGGGAGTGGGATCTTACCTGTTCAAGATGTACAAATGTTGAAAAGAATAGTCGTGTGTGCTAACTATTCAAGTCTCGCTTGCTACAATGAATCAGCCAGAATTCCTCATTCAAAACAAATTCGTCGGAACATTGGGTACTTCCGGCGCCTTGATGACCACTTCCTCTCTCCGCTACATTCTGCTGTAGGTCGCTTTCTAGAAGCAAGGGGGAGCTGAATGCAGCTGAATCACTGTCCCTTAAGCTGCATCAGCCAGTAAAGCAGTTTGTGCATTTAGTACAGACCCAAATTGATGCTCAAAGCCCCAAATATTAGTGTGATACAAACTAGGCTAACAAACCTGTTCCAACCTTTAGGAGAATGCATTATTACCATTGTCCCTAGCTACCAATGTGGGCATCCTAGTGCAGCCTGCTATAATTGTCACATCATACGATTATATTCCCATGAGATCTGTAGCTTGTTTGTCGTGCAATGACTAAAAGCTGTTTTTGTTCTGCTTCCCGTCTCACATAATATATAACTGGGGATGGGGCATCCCTGGGGATTTGACACCTTGTAATTAGCTTCTTACTACACCCCCACAATGGCTCCCATTCTCTTCTCTTTATGGATTTCTAGTATAACCAACATTTGGGTGGCAGGCAGACYTAGCCTCCACAGAATGAGGACACGTCCCAAAACAGTCAAGGATGATCCACAGTTGTGGAACATGTTCTTTGGTATCAAGTCAAGACCGACCAATAGCTGATATTACAGATATTACCAAAGTGTCCAATAGATGTAATAAGAAATTGGTTTAGGCTACAGAACCATTGTCAACAATTACAAAGAAGATGGGGACAATATGATCACCACTTAACAATCACACATACTTTATCTAATGTGCCAGTTGCTGTACATCTATCTACATCTATTCTTGGAAGGCTGTACCTCAGCATCAAAGAGGGAGTCAAATAGTGAATCACACTCAATTAGTATAATAACAGTCAAGATAATTACACAAGCAAACTACCAGGGAGAGAAAAAAAACACCTAGTGATCACATCTGTCGCTRGGAATGCGTGTCAGCCATTAAATTGTCTATCTCTGTCTGAGGTGTATCACCTAGCCGCCATGTCCCCAGCTAATCAGTGGAGGTGTTGGGAGGAGAACGTTTGTTTCTCTCTCCATCTACACCTCCCTCCAGAACGCCTGTCACATCAGCGGAGGTGAAAGGTCACCCCAGCGCCATCTGCTCAAAGCGGGGCTCCTCCGCCAAAAGAAGCKAACCACACACTATGCAGTAGAGTAGACCAAATAAAAACAACGTTGCCTATTTCGTTCAGAAAAAATATATGAATGTCTCTCCCAATTCCTTGTAAGTGAGTTGGATGTGGAGTGCATAGTAACAGACAGGTGTTTTAAAAAACAACAACTGTTGATTACTTCCGTAAATATCTCAGAATGTGCTTCAGAGCACAATTATTTTGCATTGGTGTCAAAGGGAGAGAGGTGAGTGAGTGTCATTATCTTTTAATCAAATCAATAAATGTGTTTATATCAGAGTGTATGTAGGTATTTGGCTGCTTCTGCAGATGAATCAAGGGAAAATGCTACAGGACCTTTTACAATGTAACAACTAATGTAAATTACACTGTATAAACACCAAGATGACATGTTGCCTATAAAATTATATTTGTGGTCTTCCATTCATATAAACCCATAGTAAATAGTTCAAGTTAGACATAATTCAGAAAATAGGTCCAATGCAGCTGTTTTTATCTCAATATCAAATCATTTTTCTGGGTAAAAATTAAGTACCTTACTGTGATTTTAATTGAAAACATGGTCAAAAAAGAAACAAAAATAGCTTTTTAGCAAAGTGAAATTTCTCAAGCAATAATTTTGCTAGGACTGCCTGGGAGTGGTCTGAGTGGGTAGGGGAAAACTGAAAACTAGCTGTTATTGGCAGAGAGGTTTGCAACCCTCTTTCTTATTGGTCTATTAAATCATTTACGGCCTGGTGATGTCACCAGGCAGGCCAAAACCCCATACCATCAAAACGTTCATGGCGAGAAGGGCTCCATCTTTTGTCAAATTAATGTAAAAAGTTGCCAACCMTAACCAAATTCTCCTAACCTGCTACGAAAAGTCAAGTCAGACGTTAACTTGACAAAAGCTAGATCCCTTCGATCCATCACCCTCTCAAACAGCTCTTACACTAAAAGGGCATTATAATTACTTTCATAATTTCACAGTATTATTCCAACCTGATAGTGTGGAAATATAATTATATTCAGTGTGGAAATATAATTATATTCAGTGTCTAAAGGTCATAGAGTGGATTGCGAGCAGTTCCTCATATTTCTGCTCCAATCAGAAATCGACTTTCATCCTGACTCCACTGTGACTGGTCCTTCTGTCTTTTTCCTCCACTGTGGGAAAGTTTCAAAATGGCCACTCCCCAGTGTAGAGGGCAGAGAAGCCCAAGGCCATCAGTGCAGTCACCAGTACAGTCAAGAGCTTCTGCCACCACAGGCAGTGGTCCATCTTCTGTTCCAGCCTGGAGCTGCTGGCCATCAACTGAAGGAGCTGGGGGAACATCAGAGGGCACCAACGGCAACCGGGGCATATTCATTAGGCACCAAATGGAAGAAAACAGACCGAAACATGGTGGGACTACCTGCCCTTGTCCCGTAAGTAATGCCCATTTTTGTCTTCAGTTGCAAAACATTTAAAGACATTTTCCCTTCCATATGGAACACGATCCAGGTGAAGTATCGGACCTTTTTCAGACCACAAACTGACTTCAGATGGACTTGATAGATTGAACATTTCAGCAGGCAAAGATAATAGTAAATATGTAATTGTCCTATTGAGACATTTGCATAATAAGGGTGTGTGTGTGTCAGTGTCTGTCGCCCGAGGTCACAACTCACCGTGGTGTGCATGTCTTGGTAGCCATTGGTCTCCATTTTGTGAGACCTGTCAGTCACAGGGCTGAGTGCCGACTTTATGCCCTCTAGCATTCGACACCGCAGCCTGAAGGTAAAGAAAATAGAAGACCATTGGTGAACAGTCCTTACACATGCGTCCTCGAGGCCTTGTTGCCTTTGGTGACAGTCAACAAAGCAATACTCATAAAACTGGTTTGAGTTGTGTTCTGTGTGTGTAATAGATGGTGCTACCTGTGCTCCATTATTTTAGCCTTTGGGACACCCTTCCAGAAGTGGGCGAGGTCTGTGCTCCCCCCACCGCTACATGGCTCCATCTCAGCAGCCATGATTAAGAAGCGGTCCTGAGGAGAGCACAGGGACCCTGAGAGCCAATCAGAGAGGAGGGAATTCGACCACAAACAATTAGAGGACAGCAACAATTCCATATGGGCTAGTCCTTGACCTTCTCAAAACCTGAATGATGGGTTTATATTACATAGAGACAGAGGAGATGGAAGAATTAGGGCTACGAAATGTAGTACCTCCATGCAGGGACACAGTGATTTCCATACTCTTGCCCGCCCCACAGCTGCTATTGCTGGGCTTCACCCTGTACTTCTCTGGGGCTGTGGTCCGCACCTGCGGCAAAACACAAACAAGGCTGCTCTCATAKAAGTATATTTTAATGATGCAATCACACACTTAAAAAGAGCAACATGAGAACTGACCTTGAAGGCCACTTGGTTTTTGGTGACATTATTAAGCATGATCAGACATCTCTTCTCACCCTCTCTGTGGCCAAAGCACAACTCATCATCAGGACTGAAAAGAGAGAGCGAGAGTGTGGGAGCCACATATTATCTCCGTCTAGCAGCTCTCAGTGTAAACAGTTGCCTCATAACCTTAAAAGGTAGTGTGAGGTCTGTGGTTGGAAACTATGTGACTCAATACGTTTTGGAAGTGCTTACACTATACTGTATGTATCAGGACAAATACACAGAATCCAAAGCTAACCTGATATAGAGTAAGGTGCCTTTGAAAGTGACGGTTGGCCTACGGGATCCTTTCCATCTGATGGAGCCCTCATTGTCCCCATCCTGTGCCAAGTATACCTGCCTCAGACAAAGACAGAGAAATCAAGGACACTAATGTTACTGTTACTGATATCATTCAATGCACTTATGAGATTCGAGAGTGTAACAAAGTTCAGTATTAAAACCAAGGGGTGTCGTAAGGGGAACGAAGGACAACATTTCTGGTTCTGAGTGTAGGAGAGCTCGGCTCCAGGGTGTCCTTGGCCTCCAGGTCATCATCCTTTGACTCAGTGTCATCCTCTTGTCCAGTCTCTGATATGGGGTTCTGGAAGACGTCATCAGGCAACGGTGGGTAACTGAATTTGAATGGGTCCTGGGAGAAAATCAGAAAAGAACTCCATAGTAAATGCAATGCATTTGTATTACATCAATTATTTATCAATGTAGTATAACGTACTGATGATGAATTCTGGCACGGTGTGTGTGTATACAAAATAGTATTGGTTTATGTACTGTATGCATGATACCAGCAGATGGAGTTGTTTGTATGCATGCAAGTACGTGTGTGTGCACATACACAGTAGCTTTACATGAGAACATGGATGTATGACTCTTGTATGTCAGTCATGTGTCTGTCTTGTGCATCATATGCACTGCACTGAAAGTAACGTGCACGCATGTTGTCATGTTAGCCAATGGGCATACACAGATGTTTTAACATCTGCATGTGCTTATGTTCTCAGTAGATATTTGGATGTATGGGGGTCATTGTGACCATTGAGTGGTAAGTTACACACAGTTCCTCCCATGTAGAACGCGAGGTGCTCCTCATCAACATAGATCTGGATGTCACTCTTGGACACAAACTTCAGCTTGTCGATGGCGTCTTGACTGAGCATGTCCTTCACTATTTTCAATGCCGCTATATATAGAAGATGGGGGGAGTGTAGTTAGTAGTATTGACTGCAACAGTGACATTGAGTGGAAGCATAGCATTTTGTTCTTTAAGTGACTCACCATTCATGATCCATGGCATCTCGTACATGAGCATTTTGGCTGAAATGAAATAGAACACATAAATCATAACACAAATCATTTTACATCCTCTGTAGGCAATAAAGGCATGCAATTGGGTTCACTGAGTCCTTTTACACTATGGGACCAAATGCACCACCAGATGGAAGCCACAGGCGGCTGGTAGCAGCTTAATTGGGGAGGACAAGCTCATAGTAATGGCTGGAAGGGAATAGATGGAATGGTATCGAACCCATGGTTTCCATGTGTTTGGTACCATTCCATTAACTCCATTCCAGCCATTACTATGAGCCGTCCTCTCCTCAATAGCCTCCTGTGTTGGAAGCCCACCAGAAGAAATGGATACTTACAAAGCAATCTAGGGTAATACACTTGGAAGCAATTGATTATATATTTGATCAAATCCATGTCCTACAAGAGAAAAGAGAAGAGAGAATTCCTATCGTTCAAATAAATATTTTCAACAAATAAACCTTTCACCCTGGCATGTGAGGAGAAACTTGTTTTGAAAGCACACAGCTGTACTGTATGTCTCCTGCCATATTTTGAGCCCCAAGCTAAGGCATGACCCAGATTGGGCAACGGAGAATACTTTGTCTCAATGTATTCCAGACACTGCTTCCGTTTATACCATCTTACGCTCCTAAGAAACCACTTCAGAGAAAKATGTTAGAATACATTTAATAGTCAGCATCTAGTACTTCAGAGCTTGCCATCTACTACATGTTTGTGCTTGTCATGCACAGTTCACTGTACATAATATGGAAAGAAAATAACAGAACATGCATGAGTGTAGAATAGGTGAGGATAGTTCAGGTTTACCTTAGTAGGTCTTCACAAAAGGTAGTTTAAAAGCACCCAAAGACAAGCATTAGTGTGTAAAGATCCACTCAGTGACTTGTTAACACAAAATGTTTGGACATTGATACCAAGTTCAACAACTTAAATCAGCTAGAGGGGAATGAGAGGAGAGCAGACATCTTACAACGCAGCTTAGACCCGCTTCGGACATGTCAAAGATCACGGTGAGGGGAATCCCTGGTTCCCGCCGGGTGTAGCTCTCCAACCAGAATGCCACGTACCTTTTCTTCTCCGTCAACATCTTCACATCCTTCATGTGCAGCTTAACCCTGAACCAGACTGGGCAGACAACAAGAAAAATGGGTAATCCTCAGTGGCCTTCAAGACAGAGACCCAAATAGCTCAAAAAGACAAACTGTAATCCACCATACAAAAATTCAAGATTCCAATCTCAATCCTAACTTGAATTGTGCGTGCACCTAAATCAGGAAACTACAGTCTGAATAGTGAGATGCATAGAAAAACGATCACAGCACCCCAAAGAGAGGATGAGGCTTTTACAAGAGATAAAATGATGATGTTGGCCATAAATGAGGTATCTCAGAAACAACATTTTCACAACAGAACCTTCCTGATTGGCAGTGAGCACATATGTTGAAAAAATAAATAAAAATACCTACACAGTTTGTTGCCCTCTTTATCATAGCCATGGAGATAATGCATGCCAGACTCAAATAGAGACTTTTGCACAGAGCTTTCGTTGATGTCTGGAAGAGAAAGGGATATTAAAAAAATGAATCAAACCGGACTATCAATGCTGTCTATAATAATAATACATTATTCTTATACATTATACTTATGTAGCGCTATTCATTACATAAAGAAAATTTTAAAGCGGGAAACATCTTATCAACACCATCATGTTCAACAAGTGGAAGTATCTCAGCAATTTGCAGAATGCACAATAACCTGGTATGTGTTCTAGCCAGCTATTCTACTGTTCTTTGTTGGAGCTATATGTTCATTAATACAGCTATACAGTATGGGACAAGGCCACTGGTTGACATCAAGTCCCTGTAAAGGCAAAGGTCAATCCACCATTCAGTTTGAATTCTTTTCTCCACTTAAGACTCTCATCGATCATCTTCAAGGTGTCCTCCACCACAAAGTGGCGCCACTCCAGATAACCGTCAACCAAAACATCATCCTTCCATAACCTGTCCACGTCCCTGGGGTCATACTTGTCTGATGAGTCTGTGGGAAAATGGATGTCGCTCAATACTATTACTCTGTGCGTTTGTGTGGTACATTGAATCCAGTTGAGCTGCAAGTGCACTGCTTCGGTCTTAAAAAATGTGTGATAGTTTCAGGTTAAAATACTCGACTTATGATTGGTATGGACAACTATGCAGCATCAAAACAGTGGCATATACTGAACACACACACACACACACACACCTAGGTTGATATACACTTCAAAAAGTGCAAATGCACATGGATTTCAGTGTTCTCAGGAGAAATGTTTGCTGTTGTTGCGCAATCCTACTTTAGCCTACTCTATCCCCAAACAGCTGTTCCAGGACAACAAGTAGAAACCAGAGCGCTCACCTTGTGCATATTCGATACGGAATCGTTTTCTTGTTTCCTCTATTTTCTTTTGAATGTCCTGTTTGAGAGGAAATATTTCAAAATATCGCCAATTCTTCAAATGTTATAACTAGCATGTCAACTTTTACTGTTATTATTAGGCTTACCTGCTCTGATAAAGCCGATCTTGCGTCCGTCATGCTCAAAAGACAACAAACCAAAACCAGTTGGTTCAGATGTGTCCCTGACGCGCTGTCTGGGAGGAAGTAGACCATCATGTTTCAACATTTCAGCTGTTACAGACGAACTGACACTCCAAATGCTTAAAAGCCACAATGTCAGTTCGACAGTCTGACCCTGCCACTTTGATTGGTAAAGGCAACATGGATGCAATGATTGTACAGTATGAGGTTGGATAGTTTACAACATATTTTGTAGTCAACAATATAATGACAAGAAAAACAAACGATTTAATTTGGACTACAGCTGTAGCAGAGCACATGCATCACGCACAAATTGCATATAGAAAATATTCGACACCTGTGTGTGTGCCACTGCCAATTGCCAGGTGAACTTCTCTAGACCAGAGTTTTACCAAGCTTGGTCCTGGGGCCCCCCCATTACTGCACGTTTTGGGTTTTGCCCTAGCGATATACTCAAATCACCAACTTGCTCTATATGTATTCGTTTGAACTACTATCCACTAGGTGGCACCATGTAGTCGTGAACTAAATATACATATTTATTTCAAAGGCTTCTGGGAGATTTTTCTCCTGGTTCTTGGTTGCTGTATGCAGCGCGTGCGTTTGTCATCGCTTGGGTGTACTGCACTAAATGAAGGTAACGAACTACATACGTTATGTATCGTGCATTTATTCACAATGAGATACCGTCTATAATAATGTTATAGCTATTGACGTGTGAGGATATATCTATTTTATTTCTGACTTGTGTCTAACCGCTAGCTGCCTCCATCTTTGTATTGATATCGTTGTTAGCTGCTGATAACTTGCTTGCTATGGCTTCCCTGGAGCTCCTATGCTAGCCAGCTAACGTTAGCTAGTACTTGTTTTGAAATGAAGTGTATTATGACCACAATGCATTTCCTTTTACAGACAGTAGCTGCGATCTAAACCACGCTGCAGGAGAAACACCACCATGGTAAGGTGCCTTTCTAGAGTCAAGATACCACATTAGACCTTTTTGGTTAGCCTTGCTTTGCACTTTTTGGTTAGTTTTGCACGTGAACGTTGATGAAACAATGTATGTTGGTTGGATGGATGTTATCAATGAATCATGGTGATAACAATGTCATCCATCCTCTGTTGTCCTGGACAGGTGGACCATGGTAGCATCTACTCCTGGTTTGCCCACCCTGTGTATGGCCACTACTGGCAGCATTACCAGCAGGCTGTGAACTGGCACCAGAGACACAGGCAGGCCTACAGAAAGGCCTGGGAGGCTGCCTACGGGCCAGGTTACCCCCAACAGTACCCCACTGCCCCCCAACGCTATGCAGACTGGCATGGGGGGGAGAGTGGGGGGAGGAGGGCAGAGGAGACGGTCGCTGCTAAGGACCATGAGGAAGAGGATTTGGAGGGGGGCACAGATGACGAGGAGGGGGACGGGGAAAGTGGCTCGGACAGCGAAATCGAATGTGATGTCAGCAACATGGAGATCACAGAGGAGCTGCGCCAGTATTTTGCCCAGACTGAGCGGCACAAGGAGGAGCTCAGTGAGTGTGTGTGTGTCAGTCAGTCAGTCTCTACATCTAAAAGTTCCACAATGAGTGTTAATAACTCTATAATAACCCCCTAACACCACGATCATATGGTCTTTGGATCATATTGCTGTATAAGTAGACAACTTAACGCACCATTACAACTACATGTAATGAATTATGAAGTATTCTGAGGCTGACTTTAAAAGCCTTGTGTCTTGTGTTCCTCCCCACAGAGAAGCAGCAGCAGCTGGAGGCGGAGCAGCTGGATACTTACGTGTTGGCCGACCAGGACATGCACAGAATTTCCTGGCACGGCAGGTCGCTGCCCCCCTCTGAGCGGCCGGGCGAGCGCCGAGGCGCTGAGATGAAGAAGCTGTACGGGGAAGACGCGGCAAAGGTCCAGGGCATGGAGACGGCCATGCAGCTCACCTTCGACAGAAACTGTGACAAGAAACAGCCCAAATACTGGCCCGTCATCCCTCTAAAACTGTAGCTCCACTACGGACATCTATCTTCTTCCAATGGAGCCCACCCCACACACTGTTCCAGTCTAGACAACCCCCTGAAACATAGAGCTGAGAAACTGGGTCATGTTCAGTAGGGAGGAAACTGATTGAAATGGAGAGGTACTCCCTGCAACCTGATCACAGTGCCTAAACATTCCCCTCTCACCATAATATCTTATGTCAACCAACATTTTGGGGGGGAATTTTATTTCTGTTCTTCTGGTTTCACAATGAAATGACAAATTCATAAGATGCAGGCACCAGAAGAGGACGAGTATACACAATTTGCATAAATGTTTAAGCTCCCCCAGCAAATTGAGTTTACAGACTCCAAAGTTAAATCTTTTTTTTCAGGCTACCTGTTCTGTCAACAAGCATGGTTTCATGTCCAGGTAGCCTTCAATCTATGATCCTCTTATTGCTGTCAAGGTAGTTCTTTTTTATATATTTTTTTATTTGGGTGGATTTTTTTCCAATTTCATTCAACCATAAATGAAGAAAGAGATGGTTTTGATTTCATCATCTCCAGATACTGCATAATAGCCTCCGCCTCTATGTTTGTCTGCTTCTTTCTCAACATTCAGATGGGTTGTGTCTGTCTCAGCGGCTCAGGTAGAACAATGTGTTGGTTTCTTCCCGTGTGTCTGTTTCATATCAAAATCGTTTGTATTTTTTWAAATAAGATTGTTGATATAGTTTCTAATAAAGAATGTTTGTGATGAATTGAAACGTTAAATACGTTATCAGATTTGAAATGTCAAATTCTGTTTCAGTGAGGCTAATAATCATTTATGTCCCTGTAAATAGAATTTTGGTACTTTGATTTCATTTGGTCTGAGTCTGTTATATATGAGAATCCAACCACTGAGTGGATTCCGGCATAGCTTTAGTGAAGGTTTTGGCTTTGATTTTTAAAGCAACTTACTGTGACAGGTAATCAGCTGGTCCAACTGCTAGAAAAGAGGCCAGCACACAGAACAGACCTCTACTCTAGTGAGTTACATCTACACACGCTTGACATTTACATTGGGGTCATGGTGCAACAAACCGTTGGTGGCGTTCTGTGTAGGGTAGGAGCTGCAGAGGTCTTGCGTCACCTGGCATTTCACTCTTAGCACACTGGCCATGGAGGCCAAGAGGTCAAATGTGATATTTTATAGATAATTTCCTCCCCTACCATAAACACTGATGTTACTTCTCTTGTCCCATTAAAGTTTATTAAATTTTACAAAAACAGGCACTGTAACAGTATTGACAAAAACAACCCCTCCAGCCTATCCAGGCTGTATCATATCCTGCCGGGATTGGGAGTCCTATAGGGCGGCCACAATTGTCCCAGCGTCGTCCGGGTTTGGCTGGGTAGGCCCTCATTGTAAATAAGAATTTGTTCTTAACTGACTTGCCTAGTTATATAAAGGTTAAATACAAAAATAAAATACTACATCAAGCATGTCATTATAGAGATCAAAATATGTTGAATGCAATTTTGTTGCAGACATTAGTACGCTTTTCTATTGACTAAAAAGGGCCCAAGGCCCAGCAGCGACGTCACTCACCCTTCCCCGTCCCCACGGGATGGGGTGCATTGATTTCGGGGAGAGCGTTCGTGCACTGGTGCTCCAGCGCGCGCCCTGCTGCCCTGCACGAAACAGCTCCCCACTTGCAGAACTTTTTGTCACATCGCATCGGCCAAGCACTGAAGTTCTACGAAAGTAACAAAATGGGTAGGTGCAATTATTAATACCCAAATACTTTCCTATTCGTTTCTTCAACTGGAAAACTTGAGTATACATGTATTTTTTTTAAACTTCATGCTTGGGTGCGTTTTTAATGTCATAGCAATGGTGTTCAGCAGGATAGAGTGCTCGATTTATTGGGCACATAGACGTAGCCTACAAACACGATCAAATGACAAGATTAAGGCGATGTTAAGTGATTTTCTTTATGGTGGCAGGTATAAATTCTATCATCTGAACTGCGCTCTCATAGTTCATTTGCCTAATCTAGTCTACTGTCTAATGCATGAATGCTGAGCACAACAAAAAATGATAATCTAATAAACTAATAGGTCTAAAGAATGTAGTAGCCTACAGTTACTAAATCGTTTTTTTTTGTATTCTGTTTTATATTATATTAGCTTTTTCTGTCTACGCTAATAAATTAAGTGAATGCGGTGACAGTGTGTTTCCTGGCCCCTGTTGTAGCCCAACTGGATGGGAAAGAATCCAAGTGTTCTGTCCCAACTGTGGCCTTGGAATAATTCATTTTACTCTGGACATTCTCCGCCGACCCGGCAGTGTGTATCCATGGAGTCTGATGGCAGACTACTCTCTGCCCCAACAGAGACTGGGAATATTCTCGAAGTGAAATTGTTTCTGCTTGCAGTGTGAGCAAAGAGTTTGATTTATGACACTGACTGACTAATCAAAAGGGAACCGTCGTGCTCTACACTGACTGACTAATCAAAAGGGAACCGTCGTGCTCTACACTGGCTGACTACCCACGAGGACCTCACTTAGTTGTCAGCCAACCTCTCCAATAAAACACCATCTCTCTCCTCTCTCTTTGCTCTCCCCTGGTTGGTTAGGAAGCGGTTGCGTTACCGCTTCACAGACTGAGAAGGCTCCAATTGGCTCATTCATCCCCCAGTCTCTCGCCTGAAACTATTCCACAGGTTGTTACTGTAAATGAGAATGTGTTCTCAGTCAACTTACCTGGTAAAATAATTGTTAAATAAAATAAATGGCCATTTGTTTATTGTGAGTTGAACAGCGAAGAGCCTCTTCAACACACACTTGATGAACACGTGCACAGACACACACACACACACTAGGTGAACTTAGTAGGATATTTGGGTAAATGGAGGACCGGAGCGGAGGTCTTACTCCTCTCTTACTCCACTTCTCACTGTAAAGAAATCTCCATGACCGCCATTGGCTGTCTGGCTACTGTAGCCAGTCCCGTGGTATGAGCCATTTCTGAGACTTTCATGCAACCATTGGTTTCTCTGGTCTCTGAGATGGGAAGATGGATGGATCGTTGAGATAACTTGTTGCCATAGCGATGGCTATGTATGCTGTCTGTATGATGTAAGCACCGTCTCAATCCTGTCACGTGTGATCTGGGGACACTCATGTGCGCATACATACATACATACATACATACATACATACATACATACATACATACATACATACATACATACATACATACATACATACATACATACATACATACACACACACACACACACGCACAGGCCGAGCATGCCTATTTGTAGCCCTGTCAATCTTTCTTTCCATCTACATGGGAACTATAATGATGACGATACTAACCTCCCAGGACTGTACGTTCTCTCTCCTGCAACATTACTTATTATTGGCCCCTGAGTGATTGCTGAAAAGGATTCCATTGGAACGACAGGCTAGGCGCGGGTGCAACATTTGAACATTTTCTTGGGTGGTGGGGGGGGGCGGATTGTTTTGAAGCAGAGGTCCTGGTCATGTGACCCTGGCTTCCTGGGGGATATATGAAATGGTTGGGGGGTACCTGCTGTGGGGATGTGATGTGACATCATGTTGAGCTGCCTGCAGTATCTGGGCCAGAGGGATTATGGGGCTAGTCAGATAAAACAGTGGGGGGCGGGGTAGGAGGGCTGGGCTAAGCATGTCAGTAAAGACAGTGGTGAGATATTGTGAGTTGTTAAGGGAGATCCCACACTCCCGCCTCGATTAATGATCTGTTTTTATCAAACAGTGGTTGCTTCTCAAGAGGAGAGTTGTGATCTGTCCCCTGAGTTATTCAGACACTTTTATCCCAATGTGTCTCCATTCCTGGGATCTCAGTGTTTTGTCTTGGAGTCTCTTGAACCCTCAAACTCCCCTCCCTATGGAACTCCCCTCACATCCCTATATGTCTAGGGATGGATGCTGGCTCAGGAAATTGTCGGCCCACACAGTATAGTTCAGCCAGAGTTAAGGTGAGGACACTAGAGTTGCGGGTGTTTTCATTAAGGCAGTGTCTGAGAGCCAAATCAGACGCGACCAGCAGAGTTTGCATGGATGTACATGTGTGAGTGGATCTGTGTGTGTGTGTGCTCTAGTAAAACTGAGTATGAGCAGGCAAGGTGGTCGGCAAGATTGGGAAAGGTGCCGCCAGAACCTACAACTCCGTTGATGTTTGTGTGTTTGGTTACTAAGGATTAACTCTTTCCAGCATCCACGTTCAGAGTCCCTGATGAGAGGGAGCTAGGCGTCTCCTTAGCGACCGCCAGCGTAGGGGCGGGGCGAGAGCGTGCAGAGAATGGCCTGGCAGGAAAGTGGGTCATCCTGACAGATTACGTCCCGTGTGGCCGGCTCTGTCCGCTCTCCTCCGTCTAACCAGGGGAGCAGAATAGGAGTCGCTGCTGTTTCACAGCCCTCCATGTTCTCTAGTCCCAGCTGTGATTGACTTAATCAGAACATCCATTGGTTTTCTCCCAGCCAACGTTTCCCTTTTACAGGGAGCAAAGGCAATTAAAATGGCCAGGATTAGACTAAAGCGTCAGCAGGAGGCTCCTAATGCCCACTCCCAGATAATGTGCATTGTGTGTGTGTGTGTGTGTGTGTGTGTATTAGTTTGGTTGCTGGTGTTTGTGATCAGTCGTCTGTGTATCGATGAAACTCCATCCCCACCCGATAGGCAGTAGACACGCATACCATCACTGGACAGGTTGCTGCTATCCCAGGTTAGTAGGACACTAGACTCAGACGACGGTTCGGAGAGGGTTCAGAGGTCAGACAAGGGCCGCCCATTGGAGGAAACACAGTAGGCTGCAGTAGGGTGACCTAATGGGGGTCATTAAAATCATGGGAACTTGTCCAATAACATGGGCATGTCTCAATTTGCACCCTATTCCCTATATACAGTAGTTCACTACTTTTAGAGCACCATTAATTAGGGTATAAGGTGCCATTTGGGATGATGCAGGTGCATGCAGAATGCCTCTCGGGGTGGTGTGCTTGTGGTTCTTGGTGCAATGAGAAAATCCTGTTGTTTTCTCTCATGGATGGAGAGTCCCGCAAGCGGTGGAGGGGAGGCAGGTCTTCAGGGGCTTTAAATAACTCTTGAGAGGGAGGGAGACCGAGACAGCTTGAGGCGTAAACAAAAACATGACTGTTTGTTCTAAAGCCTCTGTCTGTGTGGCCATTCACTAGCTCTGGGGAGATTGTCTACAGACCATAGAATCAGGTGTGTTAAATTAGGGTTGTACTGAAAACCCACAGGACGGTAGGGGGTTGGGCAGCTCTGGCCTAGACAGAACATCCACCCACAGGGTTGACTATATCTGTTGCCATTTCTTTTCCAAACTTTACTAGACTCTCTTTACAGCCATCCATATTTAGCTCAGGATTTCAAAGATTTGCACTTTATTGACTTCAGCTGTCGGAGAGAACACGGAGGACGTGTCCTAGGAACAGATAGCATCGTTAGTTTCATAGATTTCAATCAGCTTATGGCTGTCGTCATGTTGACATGTCACCATAGCAACAGCGCTTAACATCCCCTCGGCCTAACATAATCTCTCTGATGTTGAGTCGATATTTGAATCGACTCACATGTTGACTTGTGAAAGATCGGACCGATCCAGTTTGCCAAGTCAGATATACATAAATATCCTTTAACGGAATTGGTTAAGTTTTGTAAACCGATTTCCAAAATGGAGGTGCTTTGGGAGTGGGACAGAATTYGAGGACATAACTGCAGTGTTGTTTCCAGGGACATCAAAGGGAGGCCAGACTGTTCCTTTCTCCCCATTAACTCCACATCGGAGGGCATAATGGAGCCGTAATGGCCTCATTACTGGGAGAGAGACGACCCATTGTGGCTCTAGTTTCTCTCTATTCCACAGTAATGAGGAAGGAGAGGGGTCCCGGTCCCGCTCCTGAATTCATATTCATAGTTTTTTAAATTATTATTATTTTGTGATCATAAGAAAGTAAGTAGTCATTTCCTCTGAGGAATTAAAGGCATTGTTCCATTGTTGAGTTCTTTATAAAGGGTAGCCATGCGGCGGACATCTTTGGTTCAGTGCATTTTTGGACTTTAATAGAGAGAGGAATTCTGGGACATAGAATGAGTCAGCAAAGACTAGTGATCAGGGTGGCCTTGACCAGAGTGTGTCAGAGGGCCACACTAAAACGAGAGAGCGTTAGTTCTTGGCCTGTCTAGACCGCATTTGTTAGTCCTTAGTGGGTAATTCACAGCCAGTATAAAGGATGCAGTCACATGGATACAGAGGATGAATATACAGGGATATGAAATCCCCCCCCCATTCCCCAATGTCCCTCCCAACCACAGACTAACCATAGAAATATAATAACTAGAACAGCTGTTTTTGTTATGACACTATGGTCAAGGATTCTATGATTGGGGCTGATAGCCACTCTACTTGACCAAAGCCCAATGTCTAATTCTGCAGGAGATTTCCAGAGAGGATATACAGTATTGGCTTGACCTGTTATATCTCCTAAATTGGAACAGATTGGATCCGAACCTCAAAGTGTGTGTAGTATGTGTGTGTTTATTATGTGTGTGTGTATTATGTGTGTGTGCAGAAGGAGAGAGTGCCAGGGCCCACTGTATCTCATCTTCTGGACAAGTGCTTAATCTGTGACCCAGCATAAGGGATTATTGGATGTGGGGGAAATGGACCCTGAGGTTCACCCAGGAGGTTTGCGGTTTGCTCCCCCTCTATGACCATTGGATTGGATAGTGTGTGTGTGGGGTGGGGGTGGAGGATGTGTGTGTGTGACGATATTCAACCTTCAGGAGCCTAGCTGTAGGGTTAAACTGCACTGCTCAGTGCTCAGCTCAGACAGCCAGAGCCTCCATATGAGGATCTTTCCACCACGTATTGGACCCTCAGAGTCTGACTCCTGATGGCGTTCTGTAACACATCTGTGTGTGCTCTGAAAGCCCCTTTTCTGGACAGTTTTGTGGCTCTGCTACAACAGACAGAGCACGAGGCTTTGTCCAGCTAGACACCAAGCATTTGAGCTGCATTACGCCACGTGCATCAGAATTAATACCTTATTTAAGAGGATTCGGGGCAGATTGCGTCCCTTTGTTTGAGGATGTGTGTGTGTATTAGAAAATGAGCTGAACAATAGTACACAGAGCAAATTAATTCAAATGAATTATGAATATGTAGTTTTTTCTTTGTAATTTTTTGTCCAGCATGAAATATCTTATATTTTGTTAGGATGGGAAAGTCTGTAACCATCCCCCAAACTGTAGGCCTATACTACAGATCAAACAAAGCCTAGACTATTCTGTATTATTTTCTCTCTCTCTGTATCTCCTCTTCTTCCTCTCTCCTCTTCTCCTTCTTCTCCCTCRCTCTCTCTCTACTCTCTGTAGATCACCCACTCTCTCTCTTTCTAGCCCTCTAGTCACCAGATGGAGAGTGGGCGGTGTGTTTTTGTGTGATAGCTGCTGTGCGTTAGTGCAAGTGCATATGTGAGCGTTGACGTGTGTGTATTTTGTGTGTCAGTGCTGTCAGTTTGCACACMGGTGCATGTGTGTGCTAACAGATACAGCCTGCGGTGCAGTAACCTATAACCCTAATTTAAGGGGCTGACCACCTCACTATCTGTATCTCTTGCCTTTTTTCTCTCTTTCTATTCCTTTCTTTCTCTCACCTGTGTGATATAGCTGTACACGCTTAGAAACAAAGGTGCTATATAGAACCTTAAAGGGTTCTTCTTCAGTCCGGAGAACCCTTTGAAGAACCCTTTTTGGTTGCAGGTAGAACCCTTTTGGGTTCCATTTACAGAGGGTTCTACCTGGAACCCAAAAGGTTTCTACCTGGAACCAGAGGGTTGTACCTGGAATTTAAAAAATGGTTTTCCCTATGGGGACAGCTGAAGAACCCTGTTGGAACCGTTTTTTCCAGAAGTGTAGGGATGCTATGTGCCTGGAGGCAGGGTTGGGTCATGTGATTGAGTTCATTCTATACTATAAAATAGAATGGGCGCTCAAAAATCTGCCATGATCAACGTTTTTATCCATCGCCAAATTGGGATTGCAAGTGACATACGGCCAAAGCGTTAGCTGGCATCGTTTAGGGAGCACTAATCTGTGCAAAATCGGACAAGACCTTTGAATCTTGAAACGGGATTGTAGCCTAGTATATACAGAGGAGCTAAGCTTGCAAGTGAGGGAGGGAGAGGGTGAGAGAGAGAGAGGGAGAGAGGGAGAGGGAGAGAGGGAGAGGGAGAGAGAGAGGGAGAGAGAGAAAAGTCAGAAACCAAAATCCAGGGATAAAAAGTACTCAAAGGAAAACATTTCAAATGGATGGGACGAAGCCAGCCATGGAGTCTGCCACAGAGGAAAACCAAGAGGAGAGGGAAGAAGGCAAAGGTACGGAATGGTCGTTATTGTGATACGGAGCGTTTTTGCGCGTTTCAACCGCACTGTTAGACTGCTGCGCGATTTCACCTACTTGCGATGGCTTCGCTTCACGTGACACAAAAGCGCTGTTTTCTCCTCCTGCACCATGGCTTGCTCTGGCATGTGTTTTGTTATGAGCCTTTTGCAAATGACAAAGAATATTAAATAACATTTTTTTTGGTGTGTGTGTCCCATCAACGTTGGTTTTTATTTGGACATGTTTTGCTTGACCAAGATAGAGGGCTGAAGGCGCGCGCTCGGTTTTATGGAGCGTAGTTATTGCCAATTTGCTTTGCTTTGCTGCAGCCATGTAGAATCACCATTACCCTGTTTTTCAATCATGTGAAAATTATAAATGACTCGTGTGGCACATCAAAGGCGGGGTTGTCTCCATTGTATTGTCTCCTTTTGTATTATTTTTTTTGTCTCAGGTGCGCGTATTGGTGTGGGCTAATGGTCAGGTGCATGGACCACTGCTGCCGAGATTGGAGCTCATCATTGCGAAATAACCGTTTCACAAAGGGATTTTGCCATAGACGTGGTCGTCAATGTGACTGTCATTGTTGTCTTTGGTTTTTGGAATAGACAAATTAGGATTTGGTTCTTTTGTTCGAGTATAAGAGGATGCAGCGCAGGGCGCCCGTGTGTTGACGACCGTTGATAAAAAATAACATCCCTCTGGGAATAAGGGATCAGCGTCACATAAACTGGGGTCCCTTTCCACTTGACACATACCAAGCTCGGTCCTCTCATTTCACATGATAACACTCGTAAAAACAGCAGCTTTTGTCCATCATTGTTCATGGAATGACAAATTATAAATAGTAGGCTATGCGCAAGGCATAATATTGTTTTCCGCTATATGTTGGGTGTCGTTGCCTTTGTCCAGCTACAAAGCAGGGGGTGGGGCCGACTCAATTTGCCCAATGTATAGGAATGTATATAGGGATTACATTTGTTTTTGATATAGGTTGCTGGGGCAAAATAACACCCCTGGCCAGTCGTTACCTCTCGGGTATCAGATAACAGGTAACATTGTCCATCACGTCAATTAGGCTACACTATTTTACAATCACTATTGCAATCAATCATTTGATACAGGCTATCCCTTGGTGCTACAGCCTACTAAATCTAATAGCAGCTGGTTATATTACCTCCCTGTGGCTGAGGTCAGGAGTTGAATGCACAAATTTGATCCTAAATCAGTTCTTAGAGGGCAGTGCTATGTAGCAGCTAAAACTGTGTCCTCAGGGCTGCTCCTTTACCCTGCCCACCCCATCCATCCATCCTCCTGTTTCTAGCCATATAACCCTACACTCTTCAAAAAAAGGGTTTCAAAAGGGTTCATAGGCTGTCCACATAGGAGAACCATTTTTGGTTCCAGGTAAAAACCCTTTTTGGTTCCAGTTAGAACCATTTTGGGTTCCTTGCAGAACCCTCTGTGGAAAGGGTTCTGCACGGAACCCAAAATGCACTTATTTGGAACCAATTACCCAAAAGGGTTATACCTGGAACCAACAAGGGTTCTTCAAAAGGTTCTCTTATGGGGACAGCCGAATAACACTTTTAGGTTGTAGATAGCACCTTTTTTTCTAACAGGGTACAACATACACCAAGGCTTTCTCCCCATCCCCCATCCGTTCAATGCGTTGTTCAGATGTGGTTACATTTGAATATGTTTTACATAGAGATTTACATTTAGTAGGCATACATGCTACATGTCATAAGGCTTGCCATAGCCAACAAATAGCCTACGTTGACCTAATCATAATAACTAACACTATAACATCAATGTTTGGGAGTAGTGAACTATACATATAGYTTTTGCAGCAGCTTGGTGGTAGTTGAACTAAATTCAAATCTTGACAGTGTTTTCAGTAGTTAATTCCTGTTTTGCCATGTATATAGCAGTGTAGCTAACTACAGGAACTACACACTACTGTTTTTGCAAATGTTTTTGAAAATGGGTGAAGTAGGCTATAACATCCCTCCTTTTTCAGCATCAGACATGCCTAATTCTCACTTAAAACATAGTTTTTGTGTTTAATAGGCCAAATCACACATGAAAAAACGCATTCATTTTTCAAAATAAAAGCCTGAAACTATGTCTAAAGCCTGGTCACAGCCTGAGGAAGCCATTGGAAAAGGAATCTGGTTGATACCCCTTTAAATGGAGGTTAGACGGGCCAGGGAACACAGATTTGTTTGTTTTTTATATCACTTCCGGGTTACATTTTCTCAGGTTTCCGCTTGCAGAATAAGTATTGTTATTCTCACAGACAATATTTTGACKGTTTTGGAAACTTTGGAGTGTTTTCTATCCTAATCTGTAAATTATATGCATATTCTACGATCTGGGCCAGAGAATATGTCCATTTACGTTGGGCACGTTATTTTTTTTATTTTTTWWTTTTTTTATCTGACCCCTAGCGCTAAGAGGTTAACATCTGACTCCACAGTGGTCTGTTCTTGCAACTTCTAGTCTATGACATTTCAGATTTAGATATTATAATTGATCAAAGTAGTTTGGAGGTAGTGAACTACAATTTCAAAGTAACTTTAGTTAAGTCAACTATATTTTTCTTAACGGTAGCTTTAGTAACGCTTAACTTCCGTGTGAAGTAATTGGTAGCTTGGTAAATTATATTTTAAGAGTAGCTTCCCCAACACTGTATAACATCTCCTTAGGAAGTTCTCCTGTGGTGAATCATCTTACATGACACTTGCAGAACTAACGTTCTACAGGATATGTAGCTTATCTCTACGAAATTAATGTAACATGATATCCTGTGGTTTGGTTAGGGTTATGGGTGTGGATGGCATTCACAGTGAGGGAAGGGGCTGTGTGGCTGGCAATGTTTTCACGATCTACAACTGGAGTATATTCTACAACTGTTGACATTCCACCATAATCCTCAGCATCTCTAAAATGGAAGAGATTTATAGTGAGTAGGGCAAGCAGTTGAAGCTCTGCCATGTCATGTAAGAAGCTTGTGTGTTGTATGTGCCAAGTGCCTCGCCTCCATTGGGGATCCAACAACATCAGTTGCACAGTAACAGCTGTAGATTCAGGCAACCAGGCAGCCTTGAGGTATCTAACCAAAGCATTCTTGCAGGCCTAACACCTCAGTTGACGCAACCGTCACAATTCATTATGTAATCTGACCAAAGATGTGACCTGACATCAAAGCCCCTTACAATGTAGCCTATAAAACATCTCTGTTGACATCTGTCACGCCCGCCTTTCAGGCTGAAGACCAACTCAACCGCTCACATTGGCTGTGATTTCGAACACCCAATTGGCATCCCTCCCTGTATTTCTGCCAAACCCCTTGAGGAGGCTAGGTGGAGTTTCAGTTGGGCTTCATTGTACTCCAATATAGTAGAGGCTGTGAGCGCGAGAGAGAGTTTAAATMATTATAGGCTATATCCCTACTATCTGGACCTGCGGTGCCTCAGTACAGGATAGTTATTCTCTCTTCTCTTTCTCTCTCCTTTGGCCTTTCCTATTCCCTCCTCTTCCCGCTCACTCTCTGTCACCATTTTCCGCTCGGTCAGTTCACCTCCGTCTCTCCCTCCCTCTCTCCTTCTCTTTCTCTCTATGATGTCAGACTGACTTAGCCAGGCATAAACCTCCTATTCTCCCTGTATCACACAGGAAAGGAGGGAGGGGGTAGGGGTAGTATGTTCTCTCTTACGTAACTCTCCGCTGCGTTGCSGTCCACATCTTCAGATCACAACCGTGGGGGATTACGTCATCATCACCACGGCGATGGGGCGTAACAGTGGAGCGCTGATGGGTTCCGTTTTAATATATGAGTCGTAGAACATTTCCTCACTACCGTTCAAGCTTAATGGAGGCAGAACAATCGCAGCGCTATGCTCCCTTGTGCTAAACCCTCTACTGTTCTGAACCTCTGTGTAAAGATCCGCAATGCAATGTATCCAACTGTAGGATAAGTGGATGCCATTGGAATGTAGCACCGTGGGGTGTGTGTGTGTGTGTGTGTGTGTGAAATTCCCTGGTTACATTGAGTACTGTTACATGCACACAATAATGCAATTATTGTGGAATGTCAGATTAATCAAATAGTTTGATTAAAACGTTTACATGCTTTGGAAGAAGAACGATTGCCCTAATAATCCTGTTTACATGGACACATGAAACCTGATGGCACTCGGATAAATGCAGGAAATCGGCAATCAAAATGAACATTCTACCACTGCGACCATGTTATTTTTGGAAAGCATATTTTGATTCGGACATATAAAGTTTGTATGTGAAAACTACACCGATCAAAAATATAAATGCAACATGTAAAGTTTTGGTCCCGTGTTTCATGAGCCGGAATAAAAGATCCCAGAAATTCACACACACAGTCATTCCATTCTCAGAAGGTTCCGGAAAGGTCCAGCTGAGGCCCTGTGTATCTAAAGGTCCATCCCCTTCAGGAGGCCTGCCGTTTGATGGACGTGGGGGGAGGTGGAGGTGGGAGTGAGAAGGGGTGAGGGAGGAGTTAGCAGGTTTCCTAGTTCTTTGTGTGTTGGCTTGGTATCTCTCTCATATCACGGCTGTGATATACCTGGAACCAAAAAGGGTTTCCCTATGGGGACAGCCAAAGAACCCGTTCGGAACCATTTTTTCTGAGTGTACAGTGACGCCTTCACTTGGCAGGATTTTCATGCTGCTGGCTATATGGCGATTCTCTCTCTCCCCCCCATCTTCCCCTTTCTTTCTTTTTCTCTGTTCATTTATTTTACCCAGTCTCTCCTAATTTCTCTCACTCTGTCGCTCTCTCTTTCATATCCTATCACTCTTTCAGTCAGTCTGCTACATCCCTCTCTCACCCATTCACTGTCATCTCTTTCTCATCTCCATTATCTTAATTAATCTCCAAGCCCTTCAACAATTTCTCTCTTGCTCTCTCTGACACAAACACACACACTGTCAGCCTCCACCTGGGGAGTGTGTGTGTGTYTGCATTCATGCATAAGATGTATTTTAGTGGGAGTGTATCCACGTGCAGCTCCTTAGGCTGTGTGAATTAAATTATGTATGTTTTAGTACGTGTCTGTGTGCATTTTAGTGTGTTTATGCTGTGTGTTCATTTTGTCTACAGTATGCTCTGTATGTGGGTATATGAATAGCACTGAGTGACAGGTTGGAGCAGCATGCATTGTTCCAATGCAATGCCAGCCGTGCCAACCTCCTGCCAGTCTCTTTGGCCCTCTTCCATCGCCTACTGACGCCCAATCTGCTCGCTCCACTCACATCCCATAAATCTCAGTGTGCCCGATTAACTCTCGTCATCGTTAACGATGACATCAATACATCCAGGATCATAAAGAGAGACAGCCAATGTGATTCTGCCCAGTGACTACAAAGAGAGGGAAATGGAGCAAAAGACAAAGAGGACTATGGTGTATTAGTGGAAACATTGAATGGAAATCTATTCTATGGAAATGGGCTCCACGATACTGTGTGTTATTCCCTACTGTGTGTTATTCCCTAATTGTTAGTAAAACCATTCTCTCATGACTTTGGTTCACTTGTATCTGTATTCGCAATATAGCATCATGTCGAAATAACCACCACTAAGAAAGGACAGGGGGCTCTCTGGCTAGTCTCTGCTGTGGAGTCCATCTTTGATTCCATTGGCATCTGTAAGAAATGGACTGGACTTCGCATTGGGCCAGTGTCCATCCTTACCAGTGAGGTATGAAAACCTCCCTCCACTCACTCTGACCTGAAGAAGATATTGGTGGAAATGTAAGTGCTTAATTTGACCATGTGAATGACCATAATCACATGACAGAGGCATGGGAAAGGGCATTACCTAAGTCTGTTACATAAGCCCATTGCCACCCCGACTCAAGACTGTACCAGACCCTTTGGCTGGAGGCTCAGACTTACATTTTGGTGAATTAATGCGACACCGCAGCAAACAATGCATGGAGCCCTCTGAGCCGTACATTCATGTAATGTCTCAGAGCTGAGGACCGTAATCTTTACCTTGAGGATTGAGGGAAAAGGGTAGACCACACTCTCACCCCTCTGGTTTCACCAGAGGAATGATACTATGCTTGCATGGGTTCGAGTGTCATTTGCTCAGTGTTAATGATTTTTTTTTAAATCTAATGTTATTTGTCACATGCGCCAAATACAACAAGTGTAGACTTTACCGTGAAATGCTTACTTACGAGCCCTTTCCCAACAATGCAGTTAAAAAGTATGACAATTAATAGGTATAAAAATAAAATAGTAACACAACTCTATACTGTATACAGGCTATATACAGTGTACTGGGGAACGAGGTAGTTGGGGTGATTGATTAAATTAGCAAGAAAGGCCTTTCACTGTACTTGTGCATGTGACATTAAAACTTGATTGAGGTAATACAGTATGTACATGGAGGCTTGTGTGCTCGGCTCTCCATTTCCTGTAGTCCACAATTAGCTCCTTTGGCTTGCTGACGTTGAGTGAAAGGTTGTTGTACTGGCACCACACTGCCAGGTTTCTGACCTCCTCCCTGTCGGCTGTCTAATTGTCCTCGGGGGTCAGGCCTACCACTGTCATGTCATCAGCAAACTTAATGATGGTATTTGAGTCGTGTCCGGCCACGCAGTTGTGGGTGAACAGGGAGTACAGGAGGAGACTAAGCACACACCCCTGCGGCACCCCTGTGTTGAGGTTCAGCATGGCGGATGTGTTGTTGCCTACCCTCACCACCTGGGGGCGGCCCATCAGAAAGTCCAGTATCCAATTTCAAAGGGAGGTGTTTAATCCCAGGTCCTTATCTTAATGATGAGCTTCGAGTGCACTCTGGTGTTGAACGCTGAGTTGTAGTCAATGAACAGCATTGTCACGTAGGTGTTCCTTTTGTCCAAGTGGGAAAGGGCAGTGTGGAGTGCAGTAGAGATTGCGTCATCTGTGGATCTGTTGGGGTGGTATGCGAATTGAAGTGGGTCCAGGGTGTCTGGGATTATGGTGTTGATGTGAGCCATGACCAGCCTTTCAAAGCACTTCATGGCTACAATTGTGAGTGCTAAGGTGCGATAGTCATTTAGACAGGTTTTAAAAAAGATATATATATTTCACCTTTATTTAACCAGGTAGGCCAGTTAAGAACAAGTTCTCATTTACTGCGACCTGGCCAAGATAAAGCAAAGCAGTGCGACAAAAACAACAACGCAGAGTTACACATAAACAAACGTACAGTCAATAACAGAAAAGAAAAATATAAAAATCTATGTACAGTGTGTGCAAATGTAGAAGAGTAGGGAGGTAGGTAATAAATAGGCCATAGAAGCGATGATCTGTGAGCTGCTCTGACAGTTGATGCTTAAAGTTGGTGAGGGAGATATGAGTCTCCAGCTTCAGCCATTAAAAAAATAAAATAATTGCAATTCGTTGCAGTCATTGGCAGCAGAGAACTGGAAGGAAAGGTGGCCAAAGGAAGAATTGGCTTGGGGGTGACCAGTGAAATATACCTGCTGGAGCGCGTGCTACGGGTGGGTGCTGCTATGGTGACCAGTGAGCTGAGATAAGGCGGGGCTTTACCTAGCAAAGACTTAAAGATGACCTGGAGCCAGTGGGTTTGGTGACGAATATGAAGCGAGGGCCAGCCAACGAGAGCATAGAGGTTGCAGTGGTGGGTAGTATATGGGGCTTTTGTCATAAAACGGATGGCACTGTGATAGACTACATCCAGTTTGCTGAGTAGAGTGTTGGGGNTGTGTGTGTGTGTGTGTGTGTGTGTGTGTCAAAAAAAAAAAAGGAATCTAATTTGATTTGTCACATGCGCCGAATACAACAAGTTGTAGACGTTACCGTGAAATGGTTACTTACGAGCCCTTACCCAACAATGCAGTTAAAAAGTATGAAAATTGATAGAATAAAAGTAATAGATACCCAAATATAGCTAAAAACAAAATAGTAACACAATAAAATAGCACAATAAATAACAATAACGATGCTATGCTACATACAAGGAGTACCGGTACAGAGTCAGTGTAGTTGGCGTGTTTGATTAAATTAGCAAGAAAGACATTTCACTGTACTTGTGCATGTGACATTAAAACTTGGAACTTGATTGAGGTAATACAGTATGTACTAGAGGTCGACCGATTATTCGGAATGGCCGATTTCAAGTTTTCATAACAATCGGTAATCTGCATTTTTGGACACCGATCATGGTCTCGATTACATTGCACTCCATGGGGAGACTGCATGGCAGGCTGACTACCTGTTATGCGAGTGCAGCAAGGAGCCAAGGTAAGGTGCTAGCTAGCATTAAACGTATCTTATAAAAAACTGTCAATCTTAACATAATCACTAGTTAACTACACATGGTTGATGATATTACTAGTTTATCTAGCTTGTCCTGCGTTGCATTTAATCGATGCAGTGCCTGTTAATTTATCATTGAATCACAGCCTACTTCGCCAAACGGGTGATTTAACAAGCACATTCGCAAAAAAAGCACTGTCATTGCACCAATGTGTACCTAACCATAAACATCAACGCCTTTCTTAAAATCAATACACAAGTATATATTTTTAAACCTGCATATTTAGTTAATATTGCCTGGCAAATTGGCAAATTGTGTCACTTCTCTTGCGTTCTGTGCAACAGAGTCAGGGTATATGCAGCAGTTTGGGCCGCCTGGCTCGTTGCGAACTGTGTGAAGACTTTTCTTCCTAACAAAGATAGCCAACTTCACCAAACGCGGTGTTAGGCTCGTCCTCCTCCTCGTCTGAGGATGAGCAAGTATCGGACCAATATGCAGCGTGGGTTGAATACATAATGATTTATTTAAAGAAAGACGAACACGAAGAACACTTGACAAAATACAAAATAATAAACGACGTGAACAGACCTGTACTTGAGAACATAAAACAAGAACGCACGAACAGGAACGTACACACGAACGAACAAACGACCGAAACAGTCCCGTGTGTCACAAACACTGACACAGGAACAATCACCCACAAACAAACAGTGAGAACAGCCTACCTTAATATGGTTCTCAATCAGAGGAAACGTAAAACACCTGCCCCTGATTGAGAACCATATCAGGCTAATTGAAAATGAACCCAACATAGAAACACATAACATAGAATGCCCACCCAGCTCACGTCCTGACCAACTAAACAAAGACAAAACAAAGGAAATAAGGTCAGGAACGTGACACGCGGGTTGATTTAACAAAAGTGCATTTGCGAAAAAAGCACAATCGTTGCACAAATGTACCTAACCATAAACACCAATGCCTTTCTTAAAATCAATACACAGAAGTATATTTTTTTAAACCTGCATATTTAGTTTTTTTTAAATCATGTTAGCAGGCAATATTAAACTATGGAAATTGTGTCACTTCTCTTGCGTTTCATTGCACGCAGAGTCAGGGTATATGCAACAGTTTGGGCCGCCTGGCTCGTTGCAAACTAATTATGCCAGAATTCTATGACATAACATTGAAGGTTGTGCAATGTAACAGCAATATTTAGACTTATGGATGCCACCCGTTTGATAAAATACGGAACGGTTCCGTATTTCACTGAAAGAATAAAGTTTTGTTTTCGAAATGATAGTTTCCGGATTTTACTATATTAATGACCTAAGGCTCGTATTTCTGTGTGTTATTATATTATTAAGTCTATGATTTGATAGAGCAGTCTGACTGAGCGGTGGTAGGCAGCAGCAGGCTCGTAAGCATTCATTCAAACAGCACTTTATGGAGTTTGCCAGCAGCTCTTTTATGACTTTTATGACTTCAAGCCTATCAACTCCCGAGATTAGGCTGGCAATACTAAAGTACCTATTAGAACATCCAATAGTCAAAGGTATATGAAATACAAATGGTATAGAGAGAAATAGTCCTATAATAACTACAACCTCAAACTTCTTACCTGGGAATATTGAAGACCCATGTTGAAAGGAACCACCAGCTTTCATATGTTCTCATGTTCTGAGCAAGGAACTTAAACGTTAGCTTTTTTACATGGCACATATTGCACTTTTACTTTCTTCTCCAACACTTTGTTTTTGCATTATTTAGACCAAATTGAACATGTTTCATTATTTATTTGAGACTAAATAGATTGTATTGATGTATTATATTAAGTTCAAATAAAAGTMTTCATTGTTAATTCAGTATTGTTGTAATTGTCATTATTACAAATATGTATATAAAAATCGTCCGATTAATCGGTATCGGCTTTTTTTGGTCCTCCAATAATCGGTATTGGTATCGGCGTTGAAAAATCAGAATCGGTCGACCTCTAGTATGTACATGTAGGTTTGTGTGCTCGGCRCTCCATTTCCTGTAGTCCACGATTAGCTCCTTTGTCTTGCTGACGTTGAGGGAAAGGTTGTTGTTCTGGCACCACACTGCCAGGCAGGTTTCTGACCTCCTCCCTATAGGCTGTGTAATTGTCCTCGGTGATCAGGCKTACCACCGTCGTGTCATCAGCAAACTTAATGATGTTGTTGGAGTTGTGTGCAACCACGCAGTTGTGGGTGAACAAGGGAGTACAGGAGGAGACTCAGCACGTACCCCTGCGGGGCCCCTGTGTTGAGGTTCAGCATGGCGGATGGGCCGCCCGTCAAAGTCCAGTATCCAATTGCAGAGGGAAGTGTTTAATAATAGGGTCCTTATCTTAGTGACGAGCTTGGAATGCACTATGTTGTTGAACACTGASCTGTAGTCAATGAACAGCATTTTCACGTAGGTGTTCCTTTTGGCCAGGTGGGAAAGGGCAGTGTGGACGGAATCTCTATTGCACTCATCTGTGGATCTGTTGGGGTGGTATGCAAATTGGAGTGGGTCCAGGGTGTCTGGGATGATGGTGTTGATGTGAGCCATGACCAACCTTTCAAAACATTTCATGACTACAACTGTGAGTGCTAAGGGGCAATAGTCATTTAGACCGGTTAACTTGGCGTTCTTGAGCACGGGGACTATGGTGGTTTGCTTGAAACATGTGGGTATAACAGACTGGATCAGGCAGAGTTGAAAATATCAGTGAAGACACTTGCTCCAATCCGTCTGGCCCTGCGGCCTTGTGAATGTTAACCTGTTTAAAAGACTTACTCACGTCGGCTATGGAGAGCGTGATCACACTGTTGTCCGGAACTGCTAGTGCTCTCATGCATGGTTCAGTGTTACACACACACACACTTGTCTCGAAGTGTGTGTGTATGTGTGTGTGTGTGTTTAGCTGTTTAGGCCATGTGTACTTTTGTATTTGTATGTTTACGTGATTTCCCAGCTATCACATAACATTCTGAGAACCATATGTTTCTTAGAGCTTGGTGAGAGTGTAGTTGTCCTATGGTTATTTTGCATACAACCTTCCCACGATGTTCTGGGAATGGTGCAGGATACCCAGCTAGCACATAATGTTCCGAGAACCATATGTTACTTAGGTGTGAATTTCAGTATAACGTTTCCTGCAGGTTTCTCAAATTGTTCCAAGAACGCTAAGAAACAATGTTTTTTTGTGGGAATTTTAGTACTTTGGCATAACGTTTTCTGCAGGTTTCCTCATGGTTCTATTTAAAGTGATGTTCTCAGAACATTAAGAAAACGTTCCATAAAAACTGCAAGAAAGCATTAGTAACGTTCAAAAAATATTATAAAAAAATATGTACATTCTATTCTCAGCSTCAACAAAACTCTCTATCCTRTGTCTTGTTAAGTATTTTCAGGTGTGTTGGCCGCACCCACTAATTGGCCACATCTGATCTTAATGAGTGCTTGTTTCCTTTGAAACAGGGTCTGTTTGAATAAACTAAAATGAACAGCTTTGAGTTTAAAATAAATAACATGGCATTCTAGCTCCATCCTGGTGGCTCAGTGGACTAATTCCATGGATAGAGAGCAGAAGATCATAGCTTCAAATCTCACTGATGCTGTGCCAGAATCAACAATAAATGTTTGAATGATTAATGCCTAAGCAAATGAATTAATAAAACCTCCCAGGAAAACGTTCAGGTAACCATAGCAAGATGTTCTCAGAACCTCCCTGCAATGTAAAAATGTATGTTCCCAGAATAGGCTGAATGTTCTCAGTTTTACCTGTCGGGAAACGTATGGCTTCGTTCCCAGAATCAATGGGAAACCAAAAACATACATTCCCACAACTTCCAAGAAACCAAATGTGCTAGCTGGGTATATGTCATTTACATGTGCCTGACTGCATAGAGGTAGTTCTCTGTGTGCATATGTGTATGGTTGTATATTAATGTGTGTATGATGGGAGTCCCCTGCACCTGTCTCTTATACACATCTAGATGTGTATAAGAGACGGCAAGAAGGCAGGCAGGCAAGAAGGCAGGCAGGCAAGAAGGCAGGCAGGCAAGAAGGCAGGCGGGAAGGGGGACAGACAGGCAGGGAGGGGGACAGACAGGCAGGAAGGGGGACAGACAGGCAGGGATACAGGCAGGCAGGGAGACAGGCAGGCAGGGAGACAGGCAGGCAGGGAGACCGAGAGCGAAGGCTACAGTATGTGCACAGGGTTAGGGATCACTGCTGGGATAAAGTATTTATCAAATTATAGGAGTGTAGTAGACGAGTGCTGAGGGGGGGATTTAAAAGCTGTACACTTCATTACACTTAATTATGCGTGAGCAGATGCGGACCTTGTTGCCTAGTGTCCTTCATATTAATGCTGGACCAGGGTCAGAACTTGGCTATAGGATGTAGACCAGATCAGGGTCAGGGGAAAAGGTTCTCTGGATATGGAAGAGAAGTTTGATGGAGGTCACTTTTCACATGTGATCCTCTTAACTGTACCGTCCTTTGATATCCGACAGAATTATCCCGAAACATGCTGTCATGTGTCGTTAAAACCGTTGGATTTCACTATTTATTTGGTCTATATCGTTGTGCTTGGCAGTTGTAGAGTAGGGATATAACATACTGCTACATGAGAAACACGGAGTAGCCTAAAATATCAGAACATACTGAAAGTATTAGTCATCATTTATTAAAATTCGACAAATCTCTAATCATGACACGTGCCGTGAGCCTGTTTTCCACCCCAAACCTGTTCACTTTTTAACAGATGGGGTTTCTCTTTCATCGACGCCTCATTGACGGAGCTATTTTTTTCTTATTGTAGAAAGGACATGTCTCTCTTTGGTGATCCACACAGCTCTGTTGGGAATCTTCCCACAATGCAATGCAAGAGGAAGTTGTCCTATAATGAATACGGAGCTTCTAAACTGGAATAACCCCTGAGGCAAGAGAACAGACTGGCGGTGAAATATTCACAAGGCTAGTCATTATAACCGACTTTATTAGACGCTAAAACTAGTCAATGTAGAGTTGACAAATATGTTGTACATTTGCTTTAAGCTGTGTCACTGTAACATTTCATCATAATGTCTCATATTTAGTAATGTGTCATAATGTGATTCATAATTTGGAGCAGGAAAATCCCCTTGGAAAAGTATCAAGTACAGTAGCTATTTTAAATAGGTGTCCTTTTTCAGAGCTTTAGTTTTTTTACCCATCAACGTATGAACGTTAAAGTGGCTTTTCCTCTGGCTGTGGATGCCCCATTTTCCAAATGGGATTAAACCAATCACCAATCACCTGACTAATGAATAATGGATGTAGGCGTAGTCACAGAGCCTCTAACAACAGGTTTAGTGTACTCTCACAGCTGGTCCCAATTCCCCCCTAACCGTCCTTACCCCTTCGATGTTTGCAGATCTGAAGGGTCTGGATAGGTATAAGCAGTGTAGTGGTGGAGATATATTGCTTCCATCTTATAGATCTGCATTGAAGAGCCAAAGGAAAGGGGTAGAGAGTGAATTGGGACCGGCTGACAGTGCTCAGACCACTTTTGGACCATGCACATTCTCCTCTACCTCGTTCAGACCATGCTCAGGTTGAGGTTCGGAGTCATATGTCCCCATCCCTGAACCCTCTGCTCTGACCCCCGAGGGGGAGTTCACGTCCTTCTGCTGTGTACTCGTGGGAAGGAAAGCGAGGAGCTGTGGAGGGATGTAGTCAGCTAGCTACAGGCTCCGCTCAACTGGGTCGTGGGTAACATGCTGCCATGGCAACCACTATTCACTGGCCCCCGGGCCAAAATAAATGCTCTTTGCTTACTCTCACTCTCTCTCTCTCTCCCATTTGCTTTCTCTCTCTCTCTCTGTCTATCTCTGTCTTTCTCTCTCTTCATCTTACTTTCTCTCTCTGCCCCATTCGCTTTCTCTCAGATTTTTTTGTCTCTCCCCCCTCTCTTACATCACAAAGCAGTAGGCTGAACTTCTTGACAGCAGAACCACTGTACTGAGAGGGGTTGTTTGCGAGAGGCTTTGGAGACCCTTGCTATTCTCTCACTGCTGGCAGAAAAATKGGCCACAAACGAAAGACAGTTTCCTATTTTGCCATTGTAATTCTCCAACTGAGCCTCGTAGGCTCCCATACTTCACCAAACGCTATAATGAATCAATAAGGCCCGAGGGGGTGTGGTATATGGCCACGGGCTGTTTTTATGCACAACGCAACACGGAGTGCCTGGATACAGCCCTTAGCTGTGGTATGTTGGCCATATACCACAAACCCCTGAGGTTCCTTATTGCTATTATAAACTGGTTACCAACGTCATTACGAGAGTAAGACAAAAATGTTTTGTCATATCCGGCTGTCAGCCAATCAGCATTCATGGCTCGAACCACCCAGTTTATAATTGTAAATATACCCATAGTAGGTTTTTCATACTCTGTCTATCTGAATGGGTTGAAGGTTGGTTGTATAAAAAAGTGTCAAATTCCACCCAAACAACATCGGAATCATTGAAGGTGGAGAACTAGACATAGCCTTGTATCTGGTATGAGGTCTCTGTCCATAGCTCTACTGGGCGTATAGATATATAACCTTGTGTCTGGTCTGAGGTCTCTGTCCATAGCTCTACTGGGCGTATAGATATATAACCTTGTGTCTGGTCTGAGGTTGTAAAGGCTGCGAAGGTTCAACTGAGATAGGAACAATAGCACACCTGAACTTGGTTAAAATAATTGTTTKATTCAAAAGTTAATAAATGGCAAATGCAATTTCCGTATATACGGGTTCACTGTAACATCACGCAGGATGAAAACAGAGAAGACACTTGTTCCTGACAAAGATATTATAATATACTCATGACAGAGATAGTTCCCGCTTCCGAGCCGGCCTGTCAGAGTAGAGACTGGGCGTGGTTTAGACTCACCCAGCCTATCGTTGGTGTTGGCGCTTAAGCTAGTCCTAGCCCCTTAGCGCATGTGATGTCCCGACGCTGTTGCTGTGTAGATTACGCTCCCTCACCCCAAAGACTGAGGTCAGACAGCTCTGCAACATTGTCTGAGCTATTTGCACCTGTATACAAAGCCCACTGTTCTCGCTCAAGGCTAACTACAGCTTCCCAGCACACTTATCTGGGGCTAACTGTTACTTCCAGCACACACACACATTTCACACTTTTGTTCATATCTTATGGCCTTGTACATTGTTGCATACACACACATATTTCAGGCTGTGGCCCCATGGTTAGGCTATGAGAACTYTTACTCCTGAGAACAAAGACAAATTGTCAGGCCTACATGAGTCAGTAGCTTAAACTTTAATTAATGTAAAATCCTTKTAGTTTATAGTTATTTTAGCACGCTAAGCCTAGCAAAACCCCACAATGTCTCTGTCCATAGCTCTACTGGGCGTATAGATATATAACCTTGTGTCTGGTCTGAAGTCTCTGTTGTTAGGATTTATGTTTAAGCATAATAGCCTGGTAGCATATAGGTTGAAAATGAATGTTGTTTTGTTACACACATACACAAACTATACAGAGGGGTGTGGGTGTGTAGGTGAAAGGACTGACCAACACAGGCCATAAAAGTTGTGGACAGTCTGGAGAGGGGAGGGGTGCAGCTCTCTAGACCAACCAAGAGTTTAGAATACTGGACAATACCATATTAGGAACTGTTTTAGTGTAGAATCGACAGACCCAAGACGGAGCTAATCTACCCAACAACCAGATGTGGACAAAGGAACGCGCCAAGGAGCTTGGACAAAGGGCCAGCAAAAGGGGGGCAAAGTCTAAACCACGCCCAGCCTCTACTGTGATAGGCCAACTGGACACGTTGAGAATAAAATTGTCATAGTATAAAAACTACTATTGTGAGTACATTCCATAGTTCTCTGTTCATCCTGCGTGGTGAAACAGCGAACCCGTATATACGAAAATTGCATTTACCATTTATAAGTTTGAGTTTAATTAAAAATACTTAAAATATATTCGGGGACTCTGAATCACATTTTGTCCTGATGCCAGATATGAACAGACGCAAATCTCTTTCACTGTCCATAGCTCTKCTGGGCGTATAGATATATAACCTTGTGTCTGGTCTGAAGTCTCTGTCCATAGCTCTACTGGGCATATAGATATATAGCCTTGTGTCTGGTCTGAGGTCTCTGTCCATAGCTCTACTGGGCATATATATATATAACCTTGTGTCTGGTCTGAGGTCTCTGTCCATAGCTCTATTGGGGCCCTGTAGTTCTCATATTTCACCCCAGAGAGAAGCAGGGCAAAGTGAGAAAGATGGACTCGACCTCGCTCTGTCACCTGAATTCGCCTCTAATGAATAGCCCATCGATTTCCGTTCTGGTCCGCCAAGGCCGTCCGCTCATGCCTGTCTGTTTCCCATTAGTGCACTTTAACTGTGATGATAAACTCTCAGCTGGCATCGCCACAGGCAGCCTAGCACCGGATGAGGCCCCTAGTTTAAAGCAGGAAGTGAAGTAGTAGTGGAACATTCCGTTTGACAAGGGGGCACAAGACTGAAGGGGGCCCGACCTGTTTGTCCCATTTCGACCAATCCCTTTTGAGCTCTGCCAGGATGGTTGTCTTTTGAGATGGAAGTAGACCATTCCATTTGTCCTTTTGACTAGGGGCACAAGTCAGGGGAACCAGACCTAGTTGTTCCATATCGACCAACCCGTTTGGCGTTCCGTCATTTAGCCTGGTTTTCCGCTGAGATGGTAGGAGTTAGTAGTTAGTGCCCCGACACGTCCATCCATGCCTTGCCTTGGTACTTCATTAYCATGAATGGGATAGAGATCCATTATACAACGCTCGCTCCATCTCCGTACTCTTATGCAACCAACCAACGCCTCATCTTGGAGTCTCAGCTTCTCGCTCAGCAGCAGCTGCCTCTTAGGTTTAACCCTTTGTGTTTTCTGGATAAGCCAACCTTAGTGCTGTCTGGAAGTATTACTATTAGGCCTAGCATGCAGGCAAGATTCTGTAGCACTCAATGCCTGTAGCAAACCGTTGATATCCAGTTGATGTTGAAGTCCATAGTCCTGTGAATCGTCAGTTGGAAGCAACGCTAATGACGGCGACTAAATGCTTTGCCTGATATTATGGGATGCCATTGATGTTGGCCTGTGGATGTCATTAAGAGTCAACTCTGTCACCCGTCACTATAGAAACGGAATAGCCTATAGGCCCCTTCTTTTCAGTCGGGGTCTGTCCCGACATTCATTTCAGCCTCATCAATTGAGTATGACAAATGAACTATGGCTACATCCTCCAAAATGTAAAATGATAAAATCACAAAGGACTTGTTTATTTGGAGGAATAACTGTGAAAGCAAGAGCCATAACGCTCCTGAAGATATTTGCCTGTCTGTAATTAGTGTGAGAGATGCCAATTGGYGCAGGTTGTCATGGAAACAGTGGCACATGTAAGAGAGTGCAATCTCTTCCCAGAGTAACGTCCCACGTTTGCAATGCTATTTATAACGGGCAGTTACATAAGCCTTAGCACTTGTGTTCAATGTAATGTGTTTTTTRCCCCTCATTTTTCTTTCCTTCGTTCCTTCTTTTCCCCTCTAACAACACTGCTGTGCCTCCTTCTCTGAGGATCCAGCAACCATAGCACTGTCAAACCCGCTCCACTGCCTCCCTTTGTGAGCTTATCACAGTGCACTGCCGATGCGACGTCAGTCAGATTGAATGGTCTTGAAACAAAACAAATAGAATAGAAGCCATGGCTACGCTATAGAGTTTTGATTTTGTGGAGTTTTGTAGCTGCCATTGGCAAAGCAAAATATCAGCGTACCATTGACTCACCATATGACACAGTACTATTTGATATAGTATACCCCTCATAACTCTCTCATCCTGCCTGTGTTGAACTAGTAGTCTCCATCAGATGGTATGACTGGGTGCTGTGCACAGAGGACTGGTCAGGGATCTAGTCTAGCAATGCTTGAAGTCAAAGGTCAACGCTAGCATCTCGTGGTGCTAGCACTGGTTAGCATTGGTTCTGTATTCGTTCTATGAACACCCAGTAGGAGATCTGACCACTCTGTGTGCTGGGGAGGATTTGAACTAGCGGCAGTTCCACACATCCGGGTCGTATTCATTATGGCACACCGTAGCAAAACGCYTTGCAGTGGAAAACGAAAACAAGCTGAAAACAAAAACAAGTTCAGGTAGTCCCTCCCTGTTTCAGTCCGTTTTCTTCCGTTTGGTGCCTAATGAACACGGCCCAGGTCTGTTTGCCTGTGGCCCAGAAACCACTGCTCTGACAATAAGTAGCAATCATTTATTTAGAATTAGACCGTGCATTATTTATGCCATTGGTTAAAAGGGATKKATTTAGAATTAGACGGTGCATTATTCATGCCATTGGTCAAAAGGGCTTTGTGTATGTTTCTCTATGAAGACAAAGGAAAGGGATTCTTTTGGGGGGAAGTAGAGGGGAAGATGTGAGCTCGTACTAACGAACACATGTAAAATGTAACACTCCTGGGTGCTTGAGCGTGTCAATTCTAACTGGGAAAGTTGCAATGATGAAGTGAAAATGGTTCCGATATGGTTGAGATGGATGAAGAGATGACATGTTGTGGCTCTTGGTTGGAGACAATGAGACTACTGTATCAACTTTACTGTAAATGTGAGTTGGTTGTTTCTGTCAAGCATTGTTTACTCAACACAGGTTAGCAAGAATGCTAATCCTCAAGGGTTTCAGGCTACAGCATACAGTGAATCCCTTTCTCAGTCAGATATGACATGGGCTGCTAAATCAGATCGCATTTAGCATTTATGAATTCACTAATTCATGATTAATTAAGCAGTGAGCGTTGCTCTCCAGGACAAAAACAGACATAGTATAGTTCCAATGTGTGCCTACATTATAATGGAGCAAGAGGCTGAGTTCTAGGCTAATGTAGCTCAACAACAAAAAAACGTTGACCAACTGTGTAGTTCTTTGCTCCTTCTAAGCAAGGTGCTCTCTGTCTCCCRCTGCAGGTTGCTTCGAATGCTGCATCAAGTGTCTGGGCGGCGTGCCCTACGCCTCSCTGGTGGCCACCATCCTCTGTTTCTCGGGCGTGGCTCTGTTCTGCGGGTGTGGTCATGTGGCGCTGACCGGCACACTGACCATGCTGGAGAACCACTTCTCCCAGATCACCACTGACCACGCCACCCTCACCATCGTGTAAGTTGTGTGTGTGTCTGGGGGGGTGGTGTTTGTAAAAGTTTGTAAATGTATATGTCTTTGAACAAGTCTTATCCAGGTTATTCAATAGGAATGTGCCTGTCTTCACATTCTTTACTGTATCCGTCCGAGCAGGATCCAGACCATGCAGTACGTCATCTATGGCATCGCCTCCTTCTTCTTTGTTTATGGGATCATCCTGCTGGCTGAGGGCTTCTACACCACCAGCGCCGTCAAGAAGGAGCTGCAGAGCCAGTTCAAGACCACCGTGTGTGGCCGCTGCATCACAGCCACGGTGAGACATGAATACACACACACCCATATGGTCACACACAAATACGGTCACGCATGCATGCATGCATGTATGTATACATATATACACACACACACACACACACACACATATTGCACTCATATATACACACACACACACACACACACACACACACACACACACACACGTGCAGTCACGTGCATACATGCACACACGTACAACCACACACACATGCTGTGCGTGCATTTACACACATACAGCTGTACACACACACACCCTGGAGGGTAACTGGCACAGTTTGTCCTCTCTAGCCTGTTTAGTGTAATTGCTGCAGATGTCCAGTAACATCAGCCTTTAAGGCTGCTATGAGGACGGTTCTATTCTCCTGAGTGTCGTCAAGCTAACGTCGTATGAAACTTTCTCCACCCTTCTAACCAGCACTGTGTCATGTATCAGGGAAATGTGGATGACGATATGGTGATGAGGATGATGACGAGCTTGGTTTTAAATATCCTCGGTCATTAGGTGACGTTGTATTGAGGGATAGTTATACATAGTACAGTGTTTTGTATAGCAGTAGCAGTAGATTTCAATGACAATGACGACGATGATGATGATGATAAATGACGATGATCAAATCAAATTGAATTAGACACACATTTTTAGCAGATGTTATTGCGGGTGTTGCGAAATGCTTGTATGATGATTGACGATAACGATGATGACGAGGATGCTGATTTTACTAACTCCTCTCTCTCTCTCTTCATCAGTTTGTGTTCCTTACATATATCCTGGCCCTGGCCTTCCTGGGGATCTTTGGCTTCTCAGCCATCCCAGTCTTCCTCTTCTACAACATGTGGACTACCTGTGCTGCCATGAAGTCCCCCATGGCCAACATCACCGATCCGGACTCCATCTGTGTGGACGTCAGGCAGTACGGTGAGTGTCACTCGGTAACACACACACACACACACACACACACACACACACACACACACACACTGATCCGTGTGATTACGTCAACCTGGTTCATGAGTTTAGGAGTATGACCCATATTCATGTGACGGCCATTCTGCTATAGCGTCCGGCAGAACACGTCCGTGTATGAGCCATATATAGATATAGCCCTGCATAAGAGCCTAATGCAGTGTGACGTACGTCCACTTGGCAGTGGTTTCTGTTGTATCTTATAAACATTATGCCTTCGCTACGGGTGCTGATAACACTTAGCCTTTACATGTCAATATCTATAGGGTGTTTAAGTCGTTTACTGCATCGACATCCATTTCATGTTTACGACTGTTGCCATCACCCTGAAGCAGTGCATCATCTGTCCTCTTTAATGGCAGATAGTATAAACAGTTATACATCTGAATGAGAGGACGTGTTAACATTTACTATCGCATTAGGTCAACTCAACTGGTTTTCCCACCAAATGTTGTACAATTGAAGTGATTGGCCACTCTGCCCCGAATGGGGCCTGTCTTAAAGCTACAGTTGTCGCTCCTAAACCGATATCTCTTGTTCCTGATCGTCTAGGTATTATTCCATGGAACGCGACACCCGGCAAAGCCTGCGGATCTACACTAGGAGACATCTGTAGCACCAGCGAGGTGAGAGCGGCAACCCCCTCCTCCTCCTGTAAATCTTTATGCACATCATATGAACATTCATGAACCTCATATAATAGGAATACCATATAAACCTTCCTATTCACTACTTATTTTTTGTTGTTGGGATATACATTTGTCAAAAGCGCAAAAATATAACATTCTTCATCACTGTACTGCAATTATACAGAGGCTGATTGTGGAAAGGACATATTTTATGAATGTCAATCAAAGAAAGTATCATCACTAACCAGAGATCGGTCTCCATGTTTTCCAGTTCTACCTGTCTTTCCACCTGTACATTGTTGCGTGTGCTGGGGCAGGCGCCACCCTCATTGCATTGGTAAGCTTTGGATGCCCTATATCCCGAATTCCCCATGTTTGAATCATTTGCATGKGTTGCCATGGRACYCMGATCTGTTGCCATGGTAATCCCTCCTCCACGCTTCATGGTTCTGACTCAGTTTTCCTGAGGGTGTAAGTCTGCCCTATAGCTTCTGGCTGGACACACACTGACATGGGCCAGATGAAAGAGCTCCTGGCTAACACACATTTGCTTTGTGGCCAAAGGAGAGGAATGCCTCACAAGAGACTCTGTCCATACGGTATTTTGCACCAGAGATGATAGAATAAGACTTCTATAGGGTGTTTAAATCTTCGTAGGTGGAGCGAATGATTTGTACGTCTTTTTGTTTTGCAAATAATTACGTTGTTTTATCCAATCGGTGTGGTTGTCATTATGTGATGGCTAGTTGAACTCAGCTGAACTCAGTTGAACTCGGTAATGGGGTCATGAGGCCATGCTCTCCACTGAGGCAACAGGGCTTAATGCCTTTCAGCTACTCTACCAAACTTGGATTGCTCATTAGTGGGTGTGAGAAGATTCAGCACATAGACGGCCATCTGAAATTGTGTGCGCCGTAGCAATCTCACTTTGTTTATAGATGTAGATATATGCAATATGAAGGTACAGTACTGCATAAATCTAGCCAGATGCCACCCAATAATATCAAAGGCCTCCTGGTTATTGACTTTGTTTCTCACCCCAGTCTGTCTTCTCGTCTCTCCCTCCCAGCTGATCTACATGATGGCCACCACGTATAACTATGCTGTTCTCAAGTTTATGAGCCACGGCAACCGCCGCTCCACAAAGTTCTCAGAGTCATATTAGCGAGCGAGAGAGTGAGAGAAATGGTAGAAAGCGAGAGAGCAAAAAAAAGAAAGACGGTGAAAGGAAGAAAGAAAGATGGAGAGAAAGAAAGACCGATGGTGGGGAGGAGAGTATGTACTGTAGCATATAGAGAAACGTACACTACTGTTAACATAATACAGATAGATCTATGTGCCTGTGCGTCCAAGCCTATTGCCACACACGCCTTTTGAACCACACTGAGGGGACTAGTGAGTGCATGATTAGCCAACATGGCTGAGGTCCCTCACAATCTCTCTCCAGACAGGATATGTACCTAGAAGTACTGATCCAGTACAGTACCATGTGGGACCACCAGTCAAGGCTATGGTGAGGTTGACCAGTTCATTCAAGTAGAGCAGGCACATAGCATTGAGGATGGATGGATCCATACAAAGGGACGGCGCCAGTGTAAGAACAAGGGAATATTTGTGTTGCTGTATCTAGCTTCAGATTACTGTAATATTCTGTAGTTATTCTAATCGAAGGATATAGTTATTTTCAACGACACTTTAATATCTTTCCCCCAAGTGCCAACTGTCTAYCTTGAAGTTAGTCTTTTTTAGCCTGTTTAGGCTAGTGTCTCTTTGTGATATTTGTTATGAAAGAATAAACATAAAATGTGAAGAAAAACCAAGACCATTGTCCTCTCTTTTTAGGATAGTGGCTGTTTGGAGAAAATTAATCCCCACTGTAATTTACTAATACTAACCTAGCCAACCTAACCAAAAGAATACTGACATTGTACAGTAGCAATGCTAATGTGTCTCGTTTGACATCTGGTAGACTGGTCAACATGACATGTAGCTTCTACTCATGTAGCTTGCTTTGGCTAACTAACCCTCTCACTGGCCACCACCCCTATGCACTTTCCTTTCCCTCCCTCCCTCCCTCCCTCTTTCTGRTCRCCCRTCCTCCTCTCTGCCCCCCCTCCCCTCTCTCTCTCCACAGATCCATTATCTGATGATCCTGTCGGCGAACTGGGCCTACCTGAGGAGCTCCTGCAACCAGAACGAGTACCAGGACATCAAGACAAAGGACGACGACGTGGAGGAGGGTGGCTCCAAGGAGGGTCTCAACTCCTCTTACTCATAAGAACCGGCCAACCACCCCTCCTCACACACTTCCTCACACCTAACCTCCAACCCCCTTCTGGGTAAAACCAACACCTGGGTCTCCTTCACTATGGGCGGTGTTCTGACTTGAGATATGTGCGCTCAACTCAAATTGTCACACTTTGGCTACATTTACACAGGGAGCCCAATTCTGATTTATTTCCCCACTAATTGGTCTTTTGACCAATCATATCTTTTCACATCAATTCTTTTTCAGAGCTTATCTGATTGGTTAGAAGACCAATTAGTGAAGAAAATATCAGAATTGCACTACCTGTGTATATGAAATGCAGTCCATGTCTTCCATTGACATCAATGGAAAATTTAAGGGAAAGTCTGAGTTGCGCACACTTTTCTCACCTCTGAATCAGGTCCTTTGTCCAAATAGGAGCAAACGTTTTCAAACGGAACAGGTATATGAGAAGTTCCTAAGTGGTACCTCTTCCTGTTTGCGAACGTTTGCTCTCGATTGGACCGTTATTGAGTGCAACCCTGCTGTCATAGCCTAACTGCTCTGAGCCAATCACAGCACAGCACTAACACAGCTCCTAATAACCGCCTAACAACAAGGTCACTATCTGCACAACTCCTGAGGAAGCGTGCCACAAAATGTCCTGTTTTTTGGTGTTTTATATATATATGAATATATTGTGCGAATGTGTATGTATGAATGTTTTTTTTTTTATACTACAAAGTATGACAGGTTTACTATTATTATATTTATCTGGTCTTCTCTTATCTCTGGTATTTTTCTCCTTTGGTTATCTTATTGCAACCCTGTTTTACCTGATTTGGTTTTTTGCTTTTTTTAAAATGGAAATGCTTGATACGTTGCACTATTTAAAAATAGAAAAGAGTAAAGTAGAATAAAAAAAAAAAAACATAAATACATTACATACACAGCATCTCAGGGTGCCTCTCTTAGAAAATATTCCTACCATTACGTTAACTTTCCCATTTCTTTATTGACATCCAGCTACTTCTGTTGAGTAATTCTTCATTTTGGCCTGAGGAGAAAAACGTGTGCTGTACCCTAACTGAATTGGACACATGCACTAATGTGACTSTTGGCCCAAAGCAGCAGTTCTGTCAGCAGCTGTCTGCAGTGCTAACGCATTGCTTTGACCTTCAGGTGAACCTCTGGCCTGGTCCCAGATCTGTTTGTGCTGTCTTGCCAACTCCTATGGTCACTGTCGTGTTATTATGACCATAGGAATTGGCAAGACGGCACAGACTGATCTGGGACCAGGCTAGTGAACCTCCACCTAGCCCTCTGCATGYCAGGTTTTCTCTGGAAACAGCCTTGCTTCTAAACCCACAGGACAAACCAACACTCAAGGTCAGAATGCCTTGTTCTGTTTGTAAGTGATACATTATACATACCTCAGGTACTTAACCTAAATAAAAACTCCACTAGCCTGGTCCCAGATCTGTTTGTGCTGTATAGCTCCTATGTTTGGCATGATAACGACCATAGGAGTTGACAAGACAGCACAAATAGATCTGGGACCAGGCTAACACTTTACTGATTAAGCACACGCTTGTTACAAGGCAAGGCCACAGCTGAAGTGAACTTAGCAAAAGTCCCAATGTTTGTTCATTGTACACAACTGTGAAGGGAATCATACATTCACTTTCCTCAAGACAAGTCCACCCTTAAAGGGGTGAAGTTCACCTGTAAATATATGGACCGCCCCAAAGGAAGTTCTATTGACTGACATCTCCTGAATGTGGAGAGCACGGTCAATGTTTTACCATGCTATTTTACCTTTTGATTACCAATATGTAAATGTTTCCTTTTCGAGTATATGTTTAGCATCCAATTACTAGTTCTGCATTAAATATAATAGTAATGTGACATCTTTTAAAACGGTATGTTGTGAGAAGGAAGCAAATACAGAGTCYTGGTGGCGGTGGTGCTTGTATTGTGTACATTTTGAAATGTGGAGAGAAAAAATGTACTAAGTGGTTTTCAATGTTTTTATCAGTTTTAGGCTGCTGAATCTTTCCCTGTGCTAAAGTAATGAAGAACTTGTCTCTGACATTATTTGTGATTATTTTACTATGGCAAGCCAAATGTAAGTGACTCATCTCATATTTTTAGGCCTGTTATATGAACAGATACCATTTGGATGTTTACAATATAACAAGTCAGGAATTTTCATATTTTTTCAGATATCATTTGATTATCACAACCAATTCTATAATAATGATCACTGAGTAGTTCAAGCGCTCCGGACTATAAGGTTCTATCTGCATTTTAGTCTAAATTGAGTTAGTGACATAGCCTTCTTCTGTTCAATGTTCTCTACCTACATACAGTATACTCTAAATACCCCAATTCATGTTAAGTTCAAAAGAATTCAAGGTAAAATGGCTGACACCGTTCAAAACAACTAGGGCTCGAAACTGTGAAGCCAATTATCTCAGAATCATCTTTTTGCAGATAGAACCTTACAGRCCCAAAGCTCTCGAGTTATCTTCCTCGCAGCAGTGAAACGATGATTCTTTTAACTTTCATATGAAAAGGCATGTCGGTATTGTCCACGTGTGCAAACGTCTAAATACTGAAAAAAGGACTATATTCCCATGTGTGTTATGTTTGATATAATACAGTGTGCTTTGCCACCTGGTTGATGTAGGCAAGCGCATGTTCCGGTTCATATAAGATGCGTGTCAGTCAGGGTGTGTTGTCGTTTCCTCGTTATTGCATGAAGGCGACATGACTGTTGTCTTTGCAGTTTTTCAGGTGATGTGTAGTCAATTGTACTGACAACTATGGTCGGCAGTGTTTGCCCCCACTCAACTCTCTTTTTTAAAAAGATATCCATTGTACCTTTGATGACATTGTAGTCCCTGTAGTTTCATTATTGTTTTTCTTTTTAAAGTTTCAAATAGTTATGACTCCTGTATGGTGATGATTTTTGTAACCTTCTCTAGTAAAACCGATATTTTTTATTATCGCGAAAGAGCTGCTATCTGTCTCTTTCTTACAAGTTTGGACRTCCTGTTATTAAACACACATGCAATGAGATGAATGACAAATGCGCTTTGAACAGTTCAGTTGTCAAACATTGTAGAATGTTGCAGATAGAAATGCCATTTATATAGCTGATGTGATTCCTTATTCTATGTATCAGAGAGGCGTGTTTGTTCTACATAGAAATAGGCTATCTGAACGTTCCAAAATGTTGCGTCCTGCTGAAAGCGCCCCCCAGCGCTCACCCTCAACCACAGTGATGGGACAACCTTTGGGTGTTGCCTTTGTAGAGTTTTGTGAGATGCTGAGTCCACCTGGTGGGAAAATGTAGCATTGTTCATTTCCTAAAATGGTAGTCCAAAACCATTGATTTAAAACCAAGGAAAGCTCCGGGGCGAAGTTTCCCCTAGGTACAAATCTAMMATCCACTCCCCCTCCCCCAATCGTAAGCTTAACCATTAGTGGGGGAAATACAAAACTGACCSAAGATCACRGCCTAGGGGCAACTTCACCCTGCACCCCAAGGAGGAGGTCCGCACAAATWAGGATAGCAGTGTATTTGGCCTACAGTTGACCGACAGTACAGTGGTCAGTGGAAGACCAAAACGCACTCCACAGATGGAGCACATTACTTCAACATAGGTTTAAAATGGCCAACTTTATTTCAACACACAAAAACATACATTTTAAGACCGTATTGATAGTGTTTCAGGGTGGTTCATGTTTTAATGCAAGACACTGGAACAGGACCATTTTTTTTCTTGAGTGGATGGTCAATTATTTTTAGACTGCAAATTGACCACAAGAAGCKCAAAGATCGAATATGACTATAACAATAATTTCAAACCTTGCTTACATTTGTATACGATKACACGTATCTTTCTATAATGCGTGGGAATACTTTGGAACAGATTTCCAAATAAAAAAATCACACACTTGCCAGTGTTTTTACAGTCTTATGTCCAACAAAAAATTATTATATATATATATTAGTACCAGTCAAAAGTTTGGACACACCTACTCATTCAAAGGTTTTTCATTATTTTTAAAAAAAATTCTACATTGTAGAATAATAGTGAAGACATCAAAACTATGAAATAAGATGGAATCATGTAGTAACCAAAAAAGTGTTAAACAAATCAGAATATATTTAATATTTCAGATTCTTCAAAGTAGCCACCCTTTGCCTTGATGACAGCTTTGCACACTCTTGGCATTCTCTCAACCAGCTTCATGAGGTAGTCACCTGGGATGCATTTCAATGAACAGGTGTGGCTTGTTAAGTTAATTTGTGGAATTTATTTCCTTCTTAATATGTTTGAGCCAATCAGTTGTGTTGTGACAAGGTAGAGGTGGGTATACATAAGATAACCTATTTGGTAAAAGACCAAGTCCATATTGTGGCAAGAACAGATCAAATAAGCAAAGAGAAATTACAGTACATCATTACTTTAAGACATGAAGGTCAGTCAATCCGTAAAATTTCAAGAACTTTTAAAGTTTCTGCAAGTGCAGTCGCAAAAACCATCAAGTGCTATGATGAAACTGGCTTTCATGAGGACCGCCACAGGAAAGGAAGACTCAGAGTTACCTCTGCTGCAGAGGATAAGTTCATTAGAGTTACCAGCCTCAGAAATTGCAGCCCAAATAAATGCTTCGCAGAGTTCAAATAACAGACATCTCAACATCAACTGTTCAGAGGAGACTGTGTTAATCAAGCCTTCATGGTCAAATTGCTGTAAAGAAACCACTACTAAAGGCCAATAAGAAGAGACTTGCATGGGTCAAGAAACACGAGCAATGGACATTAGACCGGTGGAAATATGTCTGATGAGTCCAAATTTTAGATTTTTGGTTCCAACCACCGTGTCTTCGTGAAACGTAGAGAAGGTGAACGGATGATGTCCACATGTGTGGTTCCCACCGTGAAGCATGGAGGAGGTGTGATGGTGCTTAGCTTTTGACACTGTCTGTGATTTATTTAGAATTCAAGGCACACTTAACCAGCATGGCTACCACAGCATTCTGCAGCGATACACCATTCCATCTGGTTGTGCTTAGTGGGYCTATCATTTGTTTTTCAACAGGACAATGACCCAACACACTTCCAGGCGGTGTAAAGGGCTATTTGACCAAGAAGGAGAGTGATGGAGTGCTGCAGTGCTGCATCAGATGACCTGGCTTCCACAGTCACCCAACCTCAACCCAATTGAGATGGAGGAAAAGCAGTCAACAAGTTCTCAGCGTATGTGGGAACTCCTTCAAGACTGTTGGAAAAGCATTCCAGGTGAAGGTGGTTGAGAGAATGCCAAGAGTGTCCAAAGTTGTTATCCAGGCAAAGGGTGGCTACTTAGAAGAATGTAAAATCTACACTTTTTTGGATACTACATGATTCCATATGTGTTATTTCATAGTTTAGATGTCTTCACTATTATTCTACAATGTAGAAAATAGTAAAAAATTAAGAAAAACCCTTGAATGAGTAGGTGTGTCCAAACGTTTGACTGGTACTGTATATGCTCAGAAAACTTGGTGTGGCTGCCAGTTGGGGAACCCTGCTGTAGAAATTACTGGTTCACATTTGAATACTGGTGACATCACTGTCTTTTGTCAAATTACCAACTATATATATATATATATATTTTTTTTTACATAAAAACAAACTACAATAGGCCTACAGTTTTTAGTGTCATGGTTGGTCTTGTTTTACAGCAAAATGTAGAAACAGCTGGTATGTATTTACYACTGGTTTCCTTGGGGCTACAGTACACAGAACTCATGTTAGCACAAGTCAGCTAATAGCCTACTTATCACAAACTGTGGCGCAATGGCCCTGGGTTTGCTGCTCCATTCCTAAATGGTTAGTCCAGTTCCAGGCAATATAACATTAAAAAGCCATTCATTTCCAAACTCTCCGAGAACAGTTATGCTAGCTAATGCACTTATATCCTGAGGCTTCGGGTGCACTAGTTCGCATAGTGAGTGACTGTAAATAAATGAAAATAAATTAAAGCTAAATGTTTTTGTAGCTAAAAAAAACAATCTACATGCTTCAGTGAGCTGACATTCCTATCGAACACACATTGACATGGCTATAAAAAGGCTTTTGACGGTTGATCTGGAAATGGGATGAGATTAAACATGTTAAAGCTCTTACGGTCATTATGAATGCTGGACATACTTATGGATGTTGATGGGAGTCCATTCAACGTTGGTCTGCACTATAGAGTACGTGATCCAGCCAATGAACGGCTTCGAATTCACATAGCCAAAATTTGCATGGCTGGGTWGAGTGGGTTTAAACTCAGCCCATGAAGTGAGAATAATCAGAGAAATGGGTTTGACTGGAATCTTCTTTCCATTTGTACTATGATGTAGACTGGACAGAACCATCTGGTTTTACCCCAACACATACTGTCYTTCAGTTAGCCTGTGTACTGACTACCACCACTAACATTACTACAAAATACGATTTAACAACCAACAATATTAATTTGGCACATTCAGCCCATTTAATAGATGGGATGACAATGTAATATTTCCCATGTGGCTCAATTAGTATAGCATGGCGCTTGCAACGGCAGGGTTGTGGGTTCGTTTCCCACAGGGGACCAGTATGAAGAAGTACATAAAATGTACTGCACTCACTACTGTTAGTTGCTCTGGATAAGAGCGTCTGCTATGACTAAAATGTAAATATTTAGTCATTACTGTATGTGTCTTTCAGCACAGTAGTAGTACAACTCTTGGCAGGAGGAATGCACAACAAAGTKATCTCTTGATCGTAGTGGTCACTGATAACACACACACTCTCGCCAGCACAAAGGAATGCCAAAAGCAGGCCCAACTATGTGCACTCCTGTGTATGATGAAACTTATATAGCCTTTCTGGGTCGGTGTGTATGAACAGGCTGTGTGTCCGCGTGCACATGCAGTCGTGTAAACCAAGGGAGGAGCACAGAGCAGAACGAATGCATTAACCACAGCTAAAAAGGAGAATTGGAACCAGGTGGCCGTTGGTATCATCAGTACTCACAAGTTACAGCCAAGTTGGCCAGAATTGGGCAGCAGAAGTTCAAATTAGCTCCTARTGTCTCTTTAAAAAGGCGCAGTGCAGTCAAAATTCATATTGTATAACAGCTGATTAAACAAACACTGTAAAAACTTAAAAAATTGGATCAGTTTATTTCCTGATAGTTGGTGGTTGAAAATACAATCTACACAGGACATTATAAAATCAGAAGGTTTGCATGGGCTGGAGTTTCAGCTTTCCATGGTGACATCACTATGCGGTTGATTGGTTAATAGACCAATAACAAAGACAGTTCCAAACCGCTCTTCCAATAACAGCTAGTTTTCCCAGTCTTAGCCATATTCTTGCTTGAGAAATAGTTTTTTGCTAAAAAGCKATTTTTGCCCAGCTGCATTGGGCCTTTAAGAGTCAAATAAAGGMAATCAACCCTACATCTCCTCAGCAGCAAGAGGCGCCAGAGCGCGGCTTCCTGTGCAGGTCCACTGTGTCCGTGGGGATGAGGTGCTCCCCCCTTTCCTCCTGCGCCAGCACCCTCCTCACCGCCTCCTCAAACGCCGCCGCCACGTTGGTCGAGTCCTTGGCGCTCGTCTCAAAGTACGGGTGGCCGCCGTTCTCGCGGCACCACTGGCGGGCGTCCTCGCCCGAAACCTGCCTCTCTGGCACATCCAACTTATTACCCAGGATCACGAATGGGAACTTCTCGGGTTCCTTGACATCAGCGTAGTAGGCAAACTCCTTCTTCCAGTTGTTGAGATTGTGGAAGCTCTGGTTGTCATCCATGCTAAAGGTTAGGAGACAACAGTCGGAGCCACGGTAGAAAGGTGTCCGGAGCGAGCGGAAGCGCTCCTGGCCCGCCGTGTCCCAGATTTGGAGCGTCACGGTGCGCCCGTCCACCTCCAGCTCCTTGTTTAGGAACTCCACGCCAATGGTGTGGAAGAGATGCGTGTCAAACTTGTTGGTGACGTAGCGGTTCATGAGGGAGGACTTGCCCACGCCGCCGTCCCCCAGGAGGATCACCTTGAGCAGGGATGACTTGGCTGTCATGGCTGGGCTTGGGCCTGGGCTGAAGGGTTGGTGGAGTAGCTGGCTGGGGAGATGGTCTGGGAAGCGCTGCTGCTACCTGACAAATAGATGACATAGTCATTCAGTTTAATCAATCAACTGATTGATTGCTCTGTTAACTGTCTGAGAAAAMAAAATAAGATTAAGAAACACAGATTAACAATATAAACGCAGTACCTCATCTGTAGTCAGCTAAAGTCAAATCAGTCACAATGCTATACAGTCTAGTAGCTGATATCTTATCCAATGAAGACGTAACATTTTCCTGCCCGACATTAACTGTTGTAGGAGTTGTAATATTCTCAGCATGTGTCACATGGACAATGATCAGATGAGCATATCTTAGAGAATCACATGAGCAAAGCTGTTGCCACAGGCCACACACACCACAAGACCGTTGTGCATGCATAAAGCTCGGCTTCAGAGCAGACACGATGCATTAAATACGTGGGGCGAGTTTGGTCGACTGTACAGTGGACAACGATAGGCCTAAAACTTAGTTTAGCCTACCACAATACAGTAGTACCGTAGAGTATGGAATGCATTGTGTAAGGACACAAGAAGAGGTAGTTACAGTAATACATTGTTAATTGTTGCAACACATGCCATTTCTTACCGTTACGCATCAGGGCAAACCACAGCCTAATTCAGCACCTGTTAGAAAAAACAGAAGGTAGGATGTTAGACTAATACCATGACGATGATGAACTACGTGACCATATCAAAGGATTCCATGACGTGCATTTAATGAGGCCTTTAAGTTCCTGAAATTAGAATGAACGTCGTTCATTTCAACCCTATTAGTCTAATGGATGTCTGATATGGGTATTACCATTCCAGGTTGTTGAAGGCCTCGGTTATTAATCCAGTAACACACGAACACACTGACGGGTTCAATGTTTCTGCCATTAAGCAATGACCGATGTTGCACGCTGCTGAGAAAGTAAAGATGAATGTTTTCCTTAAACAAACAAAGACCCAAATTAGTCCAAGAGACCAGGTGGGTCAACCCACTTGCAATTCTATTAATTATATTTAAAAATAATAATAATAATAATGATAAGAAACAGAAAATCCGATCATCCAATTCCTAACATCCCTGTGAGACCTGTTTGAGCCTTCTTCCAGTGACAGTTTTAAACAGGGCTCCAACTGTTATCTGGTTGGTGATGAATGGGGTGACAATGAGTAGAGAAATATCACTATCACCCCTTCAATGCCTCTCCATCACATAAATCCATCAATGTCTTGTCTCGGATTGAGGTAGTGTTCAGCAGCCTCCTCAAATACTCTGACAACACGGTGTCACTAAATTGAAATGACTTGCACCACTGACCTCTAGTCAATGGAGTTAACTACTTCAGAAATCTTCTCTAGCCCTCTCTCCATAATGATATAATAACATCCAAAAGGGTAGTGAAATGGGCTAATCAGCCCAAATAGGTCAGAGACATAGGTAACAGACGCACGTCTTGTTAGTCAAATTGGTTAAAGACTCTGCCTATTGTTAGCTGCCTCAGCCAACTACAGTGAATTTAATGTGCCGGAATATATCTGGACTAGAGAGAACACTGACTGACTGCACCTTTGTTATGCTGCCTTTCTGCAGCTTTGGTACACACACACACACACACACACACACACACACACACACACACACACACACACACACACACNCACACACACACACACACACACACACACACACACACACACTTTAAAGGGGAAGTAGGCCAACTGTTCAGTTAGAAAAAATATATATACTGTTTGAGCATTATCAGCATGGTAATCAATGGTATTTTTTTTCTTTTTAACTATGGTAAATGGTAATGCTCTATCTATTCAACAGAGAGCCCTCCTAAAATATCCTACCATTGATTTGTAGAACAAGACAATCCTATCCCCAGCATTACATCCACCACTAGCCAACAGAGAACTTGGTTGGATAGGACATGCGCAGAAGCTTGGAATGTTTGTTTGATGACACACTTGGATAAAAGTGAACACATATCCATCGCGAACATTATCTGAAAAGGGACGTAGGCTATAGCTATAGGCTATTTGAAACAAACTTGCTTTGGTAGTACTGTAGGCTAATTAGCAGGTAAACAACAAGACTGTCGTATGGAATAAGTATAGCGGACTCCCATGGCCTAAATAACAAACAAACACTAGGAATAAAGACTGCTAGTGAATATACGATAAATCACTTGCCGCGTTCAAAACAACTGTGAACTCGGACATCCTTGACTTCAATGTGTCCAATACAACTGGGGGAAAACGAGCTCTGACTGGGAAATATCGTTTTGAACTGTCATCCAACTCGAAATTACAATTCGGAAACMTGGGCATCTTTCTTAGAGCTCCGACTTTCCGACCTGAAGATCACTGACTCATGGGGACTTCGTTTTTTCCAGTTCCCAGTTGTCTCGAAATTACCAAATGCTCGCTTGCCATGAACCACGTAGTCTGTGAAATCATGCGCGTAGCTTAAACATCAGCTGGCTTCATGTAGCTGGCTAGGCTAATTGGTAAAACATATATAGTTAACATTAAATGTGAAAGTCTGAAATATCTAGCTACGAACAGTATGAATGTGTTACAACTGTACCTTGCTGTTTATAATGTACTTCGGCGGTGCCATACCACTCCATCCCTTTGCAAAATCCTCACGAGCGGTTTCCCGGTGACATGGCGCTACTGACGCTCATATGACCGATCGTTTGTCACGCCTACTGTGGGCAAAATYGATAAAGGAAGCTGTTAATGTGTGTGTAATTGTGCTTTTACTACTGAAAAAGTATATAAAAGTATAGCAGGAAATTGACATTCTAAACACTGATGCGTCATGGCTTTTGAATGTGGCCATGGCAAATGCCCATACAAAACATCTCTGGCAATATTGTGATGACGTCACTGTAATATTCTATACAATGGGCGCGTTCCTCTGCCCAGGAGTTGCTTAAACATGTCAGATCTTACAACACAATGGATAGGTTTTTTAAGGATCAGCTAATTACATCATATGTTATAGCAATCTTTTAGTCAATGACACAGTCAATCACTCAAACACTGCACTTTGTCAGGGATAGCCAAGCCCCATTGTGACAAGAATATGGTTTCCACTAGATAGCACAACCACAAAGTCAAAATTGGCTACAAAAGTCAAAATTCAGGTTAGGGTTCGGCATAACGTTAGCGGTGTAGTTAAGGTTAGGTTTAAAATCAGATTTTAAGAAGATAAATTGTATTATGGGGTAAATTGAGCCCCGGGAGAGGGTAAATTAAGCCGCCTACAAATGTCTGTACTGAATGAAATATTACCARTACCTTTTTAAAACCATGTCTACACAAATTCACATTGCAGGCTTAACACCTAACAAACAATTTGATGTGTTTTTTACACTTTTAACATAACAACAGGGCCTGGTCTATCTCATATCCCAGCGATAATGCCTTGCATTATGCCTGGGAAGAAAACACTTCAATTTGCTCAACTTGCCATTGGCTCAACCATTGGCTCAACTTACCCCAAGGCAAACATTTGACTATTTTAGCCCACACAGCTTCAAGGATGCAATTCCATGCTAGGTTTAGGACCTCATATTGACCACAACTGATGTAAAGAACAATCTTAAAATGATCTACTTTGGTTTAGATACGAGCATRATGAAACCTCTAACACAAAGTCATATGACTTGGTGAAAATCAGTTTCTTGCACATAACTTGCTGACCACTTTTTTTCATGTGGTTTCTTCCTTAACAGACTCCATGAAATGATGACCTCGTCCTAAATATTTGGTAAAAATATACATTTTGTGTATGGTTTCCCTAGAAACAAGGGTGGCTCAACTTACCCCTTTGGCTCAAACTTATCCCACTCTCCCCTACATTGTATTCTGCTGTACCTCAATGTACATTATCAGCAATAGTGTGCTCTTTGAAAGATAGGAGAATGTGGACTTTCCACTTGATAATGTTTATCTATTGAAATATTATCCGTGTGGGGATGGGCAGAAAAGCCTGCACAAACAATGTATTAAACAGTGTGAATGTGAATGATTGTGYAGGTGTGTATGTTTGTAAGTACCACCATGCACAGTACACACATACTGTCTGAGCATGTGTGTGTGTCTCAAAGAAAGAAAGTTATCAGACAATGATTGAAAAGTTAAAGGCTATAAATATAGAGACTATCAATAAGATAGGGATCTGCATGGACTTTGGAAAAGACACTACTTGAAAATACACATGACATACTGATATACTGAAACACAAACTTAATTAAATTGATAAAACATAATATCTCCAATGACTCTGATACAGATGTCTCTGTAATGTGTACAGACACATTATAAAAACACTGATGAGAACAAATCATATACTATAATCTTACATTTCCTGCTGTTCAATGGCCATTTCAATGAAAGATATACCCATTTAACAATATAACTTTAACATTCTTTAACAATATAACCATTTATTATAATCTTATGTAATATAAAATTCTGCTACCATTCCATATATCTTCAAACCCCTATCCCTGCCCACAGAGAATAACTCATTAAGCTAACTTTGTCCAACTAGCCTGGATCTTTCTGGAATACTAAGATTTCACTGTCATCACAATGATGGGCTGCTGAGTCATTAGCACTGGCTGTGGGCTAGAAAGTGAAGGATCATGGGAGATCAGCAAAACCCCGGCTGGAGGTTTTTTTTCTAGATAGGATACAGCTTATCTCAAAATTGAGATCGTAGCAGGATACGAGAACTTACGCAGCAGATTAGGTTAAGGTTCGGAAAATGGTTAGCTAAAATAAAATAAAAATCTACTTTTGACATCAATTTGACATAAGCTGTATCCCTTCTAGACATGACCCTGCCGGAGTTGCATCATGGGCTGATTAATGGGTCACATGCTCCTTGTGCTGCTCACATGACCACAGAAGGCCACATGGGTCTTACTCTGCAGCTCAACAGAAATGTCAACATAGGGACTACATCTTGTGTTCTCACACACAAACAGACCCCATGCTAAACACACGGTACCTATTAATGCCAAATGAGAAAGAAATTGTAAAGGAAAGAGAATCACATTTGTATTACAGTATGTGTTTAAATTGTTGTTTAATGACAATTTAATGCATACATATAATTATGTGGTAAAATGTTAAATGTAATTCTTAATTTCTGTCATTAAAACATGACATTATTCAGTTTGATAGGGAGAAGACATATCAGCAGGATCTCGACAAAAACAAAGCAGGCATTTTACATGCTGCTGTGGTACCACTGCTCCCCACACCTGCTACAGGTCACAAAGGTCATGGCATCCTGGTCTGCAGTGGCCTGGCGAACCCACGCTGGCAGAAACACCGTGCCCGGGACACCTGCGTCACCCTGCAGTCCGACCCCTCYCACCTCCTGCACCGCAGCTTCTGGGTGGGTGTCCCTTCCACCCCCTGGGGGAGCTGCCTCTCGCTCACCCCCCGCGACGAGCACTCCTCCCTCAGCCGCTGGAGCTCCTCGTTGGCCATCTCCTCCACAGACATCCCGGCGAAGACTTCKYGCCCCAGGCTGCCGCCCAGGAGACCACACRYAAGGTGGCCGTTTTTGGGGTTCCTTAGGTTGGCCACCTTACCCCTGATGCAGGCCTTGTATTTGGCCTMGTTTGCACGGTGCAGCGCATGGATGTGCACCTCTATGACGCGGGCCAGATCGGCAGTCTTCCCCTCTGCCTCCTTGGAAGTTTTCTGGATTGAGGGCACCAAGGAGGAGCTGGATACACTTTGTCCTCAAAGCCGACTCAGAGGAACCCTTACAGGGGGAGGGTTACCCAGGGAAGTGGTGGCAGGAGTTTCTGACTGCTTTGAGAGGGTGGGCAAAATTGACCCCGAAGACAAATCACCAGCTGCCTGCCACGATGTCACCCCTTCTCCCTTAGCTCTCCCACACTTGGTCCCATTTGTGAGTGTTCTGTTCTCGGACCCAGTATGGAAAACCACATGTTCACAAGACGCACCCATCTCCACTGGTTTACTAGCATCACCAGCAGCTAGGCCACCTCTGTCTGCCAGACAAGCTTTATCAGCCAGCATACTCTCTCCAACGACAGTCAATTCTTCTTTGCTTCCCTTCTCCTTTGAGATGTGATAGGGGTGGCTGTYGAGTTTCTTCCATTTTGACAACAGGTGCTTGGCAGTTTTTTTCACTGAATGGTCTGAGCAGGTTTTGAGGAGTCTGTACTCTGTAAAGGATCCTGACGATATCTGTGCCTTGCAGCTGCTCACAAGTCACACAGGCATTATCAAGGGCGGGCAGGAGAGGTATAATGTTGCCATAGTTACCCACCCTGTTAAATATGTCAATTTGGAGAGCATGATGAGTGATCTGTTTTGTGGTCATATTCTTAGAGACTGTGGCGGGAGAAAGACATTGATATGTAAATGCAATTTAGGCTACAGCTTTTGTAGGGTCATGACATTTTGTTTGATATTGGCATTGGAAACCCTTGGGCCTACAAACATTTCTGCAGTTAATACATTTTTTATGCAATGCTTTGAAGTGTGGCAGACACATTTGTACAGAATTTTGAAACCAGATTCTAAAATGCAGCTAATGCACTTCAGGACAGGCTACACTAAAATGTATGTTGGGAAAAGGAAGCTTTGATGCAATATGTTAGCTAAATTCTATCACACCAAATATAATTTAAAAGCCCCAAARGTTATTCATACCCCTTTTCGGTTCGAAAATTACAGCACAGCCTACCACTCGAATCGAATTGCAGTTCTCGAGCTGTCAGCCACCATATTTGTTTTGTTTTCCAAACCAGATCTCCTTTTTCTGAAAGAGGGCGTCCCTCAGCCAGTCCGTGTCCAACTGTTACTTGTTGCAATGTTGTAACAGGGTGAATCTGCCCTCTCATTGGCTAGAATGATCCCACCTGATCGTGACTCCTCCCGCCTGCTTCCATCTCTGAAGAAAAGTATTTCCATTGTTAGAGCGTTCACTCGACTATCTTGTCAATATAATAGAAAATCTTTGATTGTAATATGTTCATGTGACTTTTTGCCATGTATGTTTCCATTTCCATTATATTAAATATATTGTAGGCTAGGTTGAAAAACGTATTAGGTAGAAAATACATAATAATAATTAATATTATATAAATAAAGCCATATCTACCCATATCACATTGTTTTAAAGTATTGTTTTGAGGTCACACCTTGGTCAGCCATAAAAGTGTTTGTTGTGGAGTTGTTTGTGGAGAGTAGATGACATGTTGGAMCATTCTCTTAAGCAACAGTGCTGAAACCAGTTACTTTTTCTGCAATGCAGCCAATGAACGAAAGCTAAGAACAGGAAGTATACAAGCAAGATGAGGCAAGTCTGTCAGTTGTGAAATGGAATAACTTTATGTTATGTAATAAAGTGAGCAAGTTGAGGGAGAACTGTGGAAACGGGCACATGACATCTGGGATGTGAAATAGTGGCTAGCAAGTTTGCCGCCAGGCAAATAGTAAAATGGTTAAAGTAGAATAGGCATGAGGATCTTTTCCCCTTTTTATTTTATTTAACCTTTATTATTGAATGGACAGTGTGTTTAATGGTATAACTTACCTAGGCTACATTACACAAGTAGCTGTGCACAATGCGTTTAGTCCGTTAACAGAGAGTGGGTTGTATGTAACTACTGACTTTTTTTTTTAATGTAAAAGAACAAAAACGAAAATAGTAAAATAAATGAATAAAAAAAACACAACCTTTGGCATTGCTTTTCCATGACGTCATGGTTTGCATTGAAGATAAATATTTWTTTTTWTATTCATGCAGTTATGCTCTTGAGCAGGGATTCCCAAACTCGGTCTTGGGGCCCAAATTTGGGAATCATTGGCCATAGAAGGTAAGCAGAGTAAAGGTATTGGGAACCTGTAATTGGTATAGTGAGCCCTTGTGTTGTGGGGATTTAGCTCTATTTTTAATTTGATACAAGGTATACAAGGTGACAATACAAGGTGACCTTTTCAAAAAACTAAGGGAGAGTTTCACCTTTTCTCTGAAAGCCTACATGCAGGTGATAGTTACAATACTCAATGTTCTCACAAAATCTTGCCACTCCTATATGTTTAGTCCTCCTATGTACTGTTTACAGCAGGTATACATAGGTTATGTGTATGAATATTATAATTATTTTAATACAAAGGATCAGTGGGGAATAAAACTGAATTCTCAGAACACGTTAAACTCACCCTTATCATGCTACAGTATGGGGAAGGAGATGGGTGGAGTCAGGTTGGTCTGTTGATTAGTCAAGGGGAAAACCAGCTGTAGGCCTACCACAACATCGACTAGCCCCAGTGTGCTGTTCTAACTGCAACCAGGAATGACTGGACTTCCTAAAAACCCGCACCAGGCTCCTTTGGATCTTATTGAATAATTTGCTTGGCCCGCTACCGCAGTTCGTCCTCCCTGCACTCGTGCGTTCCTTGTACCTGGGAATGGAATTTTACCAGATGGTAGTGATGATGATAACGATGCTCAGATGTGTTATGGCCACAAGGAGGCGCTCTCTGCCTTATGATTGTATCAGATAGACGTGATGGCGTAATGTGCTTTGTCACAGTGTCTCCTCCTCCATCACCCAAATGCGCACACACAACCACATCCAACGTCTCTGCTTGACACCTCATAAGGAGGGAACTTGTTTTAAAGCATGAAGATTCTCATACAGAATGAGCAGGTAGAAAAGGAATGTGAGCAGTCCCCAAGCTCCCATCCCTTACAACCAAATATTACCATTGCCTGCACCAAGGTACCTCCCATAAATGTTTCATTTTCTCCCTGCTGCCAATAAGCAACCTATTCTGAAAAGGATTTATGTTATTTGCTAATCACATTTAGTGAAAGGATTGTGTCTATGTTGAATGTGTCATGATGTCTGTTAAGCCAGTTCACTTTAGACTCACTTACAGCAGTGATATAACCGCATCATCTCTGCATCAGTCTGTTAGGCGAGACTGGAGAGATGGATTCAGTCAGTATTGCAGACAACACAGTGTACAGGAAGGGAGGGGGAGGCTGACTGTTCRGGCCAACACACACACACGCGCGCGCACAAACGCACGCACGCACAGTGAACTTGAGAGCAGACAGACAACAGGGATGGGGAGGGGGRGGGRTAGTGTGTGTGACAGATTTTGTTATCCCACAAGGGATTCACCCCTGCTCGCTGAGCCTGAACTCTACGCATCTGTGTGTTTACTAACAAAGAGTCTCACGAGACACGAGTACATCATCTCAGGATACTATTGGACCGCCTGTCTGTTACTGTATGTTTGACCCCCCCCCCCCCAAACGCCCATGCCTCAGTATATGAGACTCCACAAACAGCCAGCGAGACTAAACTATAGACTGTTATGTCTGAGGTGGGGGGGATGTTTCAGTCAGTCTGACAAGAGACGTTATTGTTTTTAATCTAGAAATAGCTGAGAAGAGATATCTCCTGTCCTACTTGTTGTTATTAACTGGTACAGTGTGTTGTGTTTCATTTTTTCCCCCCTACTGTGTCTGCTTTCCGCTTGTATTAAGTTGCATTGAGGCGCGACAGCCCTCAAACTCAACTCTGGACCTCAAAGCTATTTCCACTGCGTTCTTCCATTGTTCCCCTCTAATCAGGGACTGATTTAGACCTGGGACAATAGGTGTGTGCAATGAATTATCAGGTAGAACAGAAAACCAGCAGGCTCTGGACCTCGTAGTGTAAGAGTTGAGTACCCCTGCTCCACAGCATGGTTCACAATTCAGATGACGATATCAAAACAGTCCATGGGAAATCTGGGTGAAAGAATGACTCATTTCAAGTGCGCTGCACAATTGATTAACATATTCCATTACTCCCTTGACTGAATGCATATATACAGATGCTTACTGCCTTTCCATTGTCAAGTGAATGTGAATGATTGCACTTAGAATCGAAAGTATTGATCTCTGCCACTCTCACATTGTTTGAATTATGTATTTTGATCCATCCTGCTCACCGTAGGCCTCGGATCACGGTAAGGTATTTTCTGAGAAGGAAAATGTTGATGATGTTTCTGCTCAGCCACTGCTGTGGTTTTTAACACATGTCCACCCGATTGGCTGTACAGTGTATTTACGATTTGCCACTGTGGTGACTCATCACATTGTTTTCCCATAAACTCCCATCGGAGAGATGATTGGTCTCACGGGAAGCCGCAGCCCACCAGAGTCCTTATAGAAACAATCGACCACATCCTCCCACAATGCTTAGAGATATCCAAAAAGGGCATGCAAAGGAAGTTAGTAATGCCTCCTATGCCTGATGGGTTGGATAATACTTTTCTCGTTAATCATCTTGAAAAAAACGTATACTTAAAAATTGGAAATCAACCAAATCCTTCATCGTTAATAAAATGGAAAGGTCAAATGCTTTATTATCTAAATGTTGGGCGTCAGAGAGAAACAAAATGGCGCCGTTTAGACCATGTAGACCGTGTGGAGTTGTAGGTGTGATATCGTTGATGTTTGTGTGCGTCTGTGTGCTGTTGTTTGCATGTGTTCGTTGTGTATTGTTTGAAAAAGAAAATGTATTAAATCACAAAACACAAAAAAAGTAACGCCTCCAATGCTCGTCATATGATGTATCTGGAGGTTTACGGTTGATTCATGGTCACTGTGATGTGGTATGAATGAAATGCTTTAGGGGGGAATCTGTCTGGTACTGTGTGTGTATCAGGTATCTGTTTATTTTGCATACTCCAACCATAGTGAGACCAGAGGCACCCTCATCGTTTCAACAGACACTCAGTCTACTGTTGCTGCAAATTGCAACAATACTTTCCCCACACTCAATCGCTCACATTCATGTCATATAACAGACACTCTTATAGGAGCAATTAGGGTTAAGTGCCTTGCTCAAGGGCACATCAGCAGATTTTTTTCACCTAGGTGACTGGGATTTGAACCAGCGACCTTTCAGTTACTGGCTCAACGCTGTAAACCGTTAGGCTACCTACTCGTACTACACAACCTTCACTTCTCCTAACTTGAAGAGAACAGAAAGTCCAGCCTCATCTGTATTCCAAGGGAAGGGAGTGACATAGAAGGAACATTATCAGTCGTGGTAACACATTTACGTATATGAATGTGTGTACACAGGTGTGATAACCAAGGTCTGATAAGAGGTCTGACAGTGGCACTTTGTTTTGTACGGTCACACCCTGTGTGTCATAGACTATTCCACTACAAGTAACATGGTTGTTGTATTATGGTTTGCATTGGCCCGTTACTTACAGTCACTTCAGAATGCAAGCACATTTTATATTCATGATATGTACTGTATGAGTAACGGAGGAGGGGGGGGTTGGACTTCAAATACTTTTGTGGGCAGTGTACTTGAACATATCAGAATTTGCACACATAAAGGTGTTACAAAATGTATATACTGTAGGAGCTATTGGATAATATTAGATTTGCATTAGATGCATGAAGCTGTATATGATGACTGTAGAAGATACAGATTGAAAGGTATCTGTCTGTATATATAGTACCAGTCAAAAGTTTGGACACACCTACTCATTCAAGGTTTTTCTTTATTTTTACTGTTTTCTACATTGTAGAATAATAGTGAAGACATCAAAACTATGAAATAACACATATGGAATCATGTAGAAACCAAAAAAGTGTTAAACAAATCAAAACATATATWTTTTTTGAGATTCTTCAAAGTAACCACGCTTTGCCTTGATGACAGCTTTAAACACACTTGGCATTCTCTCAACCAGATTTATGAGGTAGTCACCTGGAATGCATTTCAAATAACAGGTGTGCCTTGTTAAAAGTTAATTTGTGGAATTTCTTTGCTTCCTAATGCGTTTGAGCCAATCAGTTGTGTTGTGACAAAGTAGGGGTGGGTATACAGAAGATAGCCCTATTTGGTAAAATACCACATCCATATTATGTCAAGAACAGCTCAAATAAGCAAAGAGAAACAACATTCCATCATTACTTTAAGACATGAAGGTCAGTTATTCCGGAAAATTTCGAGAACTTTGAAAGTTTCTTCAATTGTAGTCACAAAAACTATCAAGTGCTATGATGGAACTGGGCCTCATGAGGACCGCCACAGGAAAGGAAGACCCAGAGTTACCTCTGGTGCAGGGGATAAGTTACTTAGTTACCAGCCTCAGAAATTGCAGCCCAAATAAATGCTTCACAGAGTTCAAGTAACAGACACACCTCAACATCAACTGTTCAGAGGAGACTGCGTGAATGGTTGAATTGCTGCAAAGAAACCACTGGTAAAGGACACCAATAATAAGAAGAGACTTGCATGTGCCAAGAAACACGAGCAATGGACATCAGACCGGTGGGAAAAATTTGACATTTTGAGTGTCTTTGTGAGACGCAGAGTAGGTGAACAGATGATCTCCGCATGTGTGGTTCGCACCGTGAAGCATGGAGGAGGAGGTGTGATGGTGCTTTGCTGGTAACACTGTCTGTGATTTATTTAGAATTCAAGGCACACTTAACCAGCATGGCGACCACAAAATTCTGCAGCGATACGCCATCCCATCTGGATTGCGTTTTGGGAAAGGGGGATACCTAGTCAGTTGTCCAACTGAATGTATTCAACGGAAATGTGTCTTCTGCATTTAYCCCCCCTCTTAATCAGAGAGGTGTGGGGGCTGCCTTAATTGACATCCACGTCTTCGGCGCCCGGGGAACAGTGGGTTATCTGCCTTGCTCAGGGGCAGAACAACAGATTTTTACCTTGTCAGCTCTGCGATTCAATCCAGCAACCTTCCGGTTACTGGCCCAAGGACCTAACCACTAGCTTAGTGGGACTATCATTTGTTTTTTCAACAGGACAATGACCCAACACACCTCCAGGCTGTGTAAGGGCTATTTGGCCAAGAAGGAGAGTGATGGAGTGCTGCATCAGATAACCTGGCATCACAATCACCCAACCTCAAACCAATTGAGATGGTTTGAGATGAGTTGGACCACAGAGTGAAGGAAAAGCAGCCAACAAGTGCTCAGCATATGTGGGAACTCCTTCAAGCCTGTTGGAAAAGCATTCCAGGTGAAGCTGGTTGAGATAATGCCTAGAGTGTGCAAAGCTGTCATCAAGGCAAAGGGTGGCTACATGAAGAATCTAAAATATATTTTGATTTGTTTAACACTTTTTTGGTTACTACATGATTCCATATGTGTTGTTCCATAGTTTTGATGTCTTCAACTATTATTTTACAATGTAAAATAGTACAAATAAAGAAAAACCCTTGAATGATTAGGTGTGTCCAAACTTTTGACTGGTACTGTGTACATATTACTTTTCTCAAGAGGACAGGACAAAGGCTGAATGTACTGTACTGCTGTCTGTTGTTGGCCCCCCGCTCCCCCCCCCACCCCCCTTTCTCTTTTATGGTAATTTTATGATTTCCATTGGGTGATTGCGCATGAAAACAGATATCCCACAGTGAGGATTCTTTGGCTGTGGCGTGTTAGGACCTAGCTCAACGCCCCCTTCCGCACTCTCAACCCCCTGCACACCGCTCCCTCCACTCTTCCTCCCCTGCAGATTTCCCAACTGTGCATTCCTTGGGCCTGTTATACCCCAGCGCCGCCTCCTCTCCTCCTCTCTCTCCTCTCCACAGGCAGATCCATGCATGATAGACAAACATGCAAGAAAAGACAAATGGATAAAACAACAGACATTCAGTGACTTAACAGGGTTGTACAGTGAAATAAGAGAGAAAGATAGTGGATAGAGAGGGTTAAAAGAGTGTTTTGAAAAACAAGGGGAGTGTATGAAGGGACAGAAAAGAGAGAATGAGACAGAGGAGAAACAGAAGGCAGGGAAAGTTATTTCAGTTGGACTGGTTCTTCACTTTTTGATGTAGCTTCTAGGCAATCGTCAACTGGACTATGGTATATGTGTACTAGGGAGGAGCTTTGTTCATGGTATGTGGTTTGTTTGGCTTGTCTTCAATGCAACTCCATCTGCACACACCCCTCCTAGCCACTATGAGCACATCATATTCCTGCTTGCTCATGTGGCAAAGGCATAAACAAAGAGGAGGAGAGCCCTCTCTCTTCCTGAGTGCCTTCAGGAAGGACTCTCAAAGATGTCCCACTCTGCCGCGGCCTACCAACACAGGTGGTGTGTGTTGTGTGTGTGTGTGTGTGTGTGTTGTGTGTGTGTGTGTGTGTGTGTGTGTGTGTGTGTGTGTGTGTTGTGTTGTGTGTGTGTGTGTGTGTGTGTGTGTTGTGTGTGTTGGTGTGTGTGTGTGTGTGTGTGTGTGTGTGTGTGTGTTGTGTGTGTGATAAGGGGAGTTTAGCCTTCTGGGGGTAGTAAAACAACTCAGGAGGACATCCAAAGACACATTACATCTTACCATCTACAACCAGTAACCTCTTCAAGCTCTGTCTCAAATGTATAGATACTTAACCTCTGACCCAGTGTTAAGGCCGTCTGTCTCGAAAAGGACTAGTAAACAGAAAGAACACGTGTTCAGCTTAGACAATCAGACATGGTGTTGGGGTTGGTTTTGAGTAGATGGGAGAATGGGTTGGATGTACAGTATTGGTAGGATGTAGGCCTCCTGTACCAATCCTCACTTCTCTTGCATATCTCTGGACTGAGATCAGTGTTTGGAACCGTAAACACCAGAGCCAGTTACGAAGATTTGTCTGATCTCTGTTCACTCCCCTCATCAGCACAACCATCAGCTATCTGTCACTTTGCTAATATCAAGGGAGTCACGTAGAAGTGACAAGTTTCATTTAGAGAAGCCTCTCTCACTCACTTCCCTGTTAACATTTCACATGCAACCTCATCTCATCGCCAAACAGGAACTGAGACGATCAAGTGAGAAATCAACATCTCATGTTTAAGGAGAAGTGTTAATGCTGGTCTATAGTAGCCTACATATAAACTAGTTTGACTAGGCAGATCATATGCCCGTAGGGCAGAGAGAAARGGAAGTGTATGTATATATATATATCTTTTTATGCAAACGCCAACCACAGGAGCCTGTTTTTCCTTGGGACGGAGAGTAATTTTAGCAGTTTTAAAGCTAATTACCTGCAATTCTACACATTTTMCCATGACTTATGCCATGTTAATGATATCTGAGGGGGGTTTTTGGAGTGAGAGTGACTAGCAAAATCAATATGGCCCCCTGGAGGTAAAATCAKATCAATCAAATCAAGTCTTGCCATGAGGTTGGTATTCGGCCAAGTTTACATAGCTGGCTAGACTAACTTACCAATCAAAAAATTGTTAGCTGACAAGGCTAATTGGGTGACTGTCAGTGACTGACATAACAAGAGAAAAAATGCTGATGCACAACATTTTGAAATTACATCTTTCGAAATATCCTACTACAGACACACATTGTGCAAGACTAGTTGTAGGGCCACTTTRCCCCAAACCCAGTCAACACTCTKCATTTTCCTAATTTAGGCTTTGTTATAAAACAGTTTTTAAGTGTAAATGCAAACTCTGCCCAAAATAAAAAATARGTCTATTTCTTGTTGACGTTCTTTACTCACACACTGAAAACTAGTGAAACAGAGCAACTGGCTGCCGAGTTGAAAAGGGGAAAAAGACAGAACAGTTTTCTCTGAGCAGTGCAAAGGTTCACTATCTCCCTGGCCAGTATAACAGAGTTACATTATACAGAAAATGTAAAAATGCAGGACAGAGGGACAAAAAAGAGGGGGGAGAGGGAGAGGGAGAGAGAGAAATAACAATGTCATCCATTTCATAGTACGTGGCTGGGGTCATATCTCATAGTCAGCAGGGAAAACAGTGAACACACACACACACACACACACACACACACAGCACGTGGCACAACACGCACCTACACACACACACACACCACAATCACGACACACACACACACACACAGCTCATATTCAGCGCCAGGCCATATTTGGCATCGAGCGGAGAGGAAGGAGCTCCAGGGAGCCAAAATTCCACAGCAGGTTTTTTTTCAAACCAAGACGACTTAGCATTAGTTTAGCGTAGCATTATTAGCCTATTAACCCAAGCCTTACCAAGGGGTGTCTGCCCAGCTAGGTACTTAAGAATGACGATACCCTGCGCTATCAGGATCTGGCCTTAAAGAGGCACAGAGAATTACAGTGTGTTTTATGCCAATAACATGGCTTCGGGTTAGGTCACTGCATACCCTAAGAAAGATTCTTGAACCTCAGTTTAACTCGGAGTGGTCGACTGGGTTAATAGCGACAGCTTTGAAGTTGTGTCTTGACCTGGCAGAAGTGACTAAGGGATATGGATGGGGGTAGGAATGGTTTAAGGCAGGGGGCACAACTTAAGTGCGCGAGTTGCCAAAGTCCCGCTGGGTTTTGGTTCCCTCTGGCTCTTTAATTGATCCAGTTAATGGCCAGCGCTTTAGCGGAGAACGCACACCACTGTTTTCCCAGGTCTGTTTTAACAACTGTGGCTGTGCCTCGAGGACAAGAGTTGTGGCACCGAAGTTTCAGATGAGGTGAAAATTAGACGATAGTGGTACAAGGTGGACGAGATAGGACTCACGCGCGCACAGGTCTTGCGCAGCACACACACACACACACACACACAACAGCAACACAGCACACAGCACACAGTACACACACACACACACACACACACACACACACACACACACACCACACACACACATCACACACAACACACACACACACACACACCACACACACACACACACACACACACACCACACACACACACACAACACAGCACACACACCCAGTCACACAAACACAGCATTGGTGGGTTGAAGCCGTCGCAGTGCTGCACTGACTCCACTGAGCTAGTCTGACACCATTTCCTGTGTGAACCCAAATTCTGGCAGTGCAATACACCAGCAAGCCTTTCTTCACATGACCATGTGAGAGAATCAGCCCATCTGCACAGGACATACGAGAGACACTCCACTGTCTGCGTCTGCCATTTCCTCCTCTATTATCTTGTCCGAGGAAGGGTTTGAACTTTGAAGCTGCACTACTGGTTTTATTAAATAGCGTCTATCACATGACTACTGGGTCCAGGCCTCAGAATATTGCAATCCTGCAATCCACTCTAACACAGAAAAACACCACCCTTTAACCTATCTCAAACTATAGTCCATCTGCTGACAAGCAACAGACAGGAAACGTAAAGAACACATCTCTGTCTACCCTGTGGTCAGTCCACCTGAAATAGTCACCCAGTATGACCCCTAGCTCACACTTCCTGTAGCTCTACCGCCTGCTGTGGCACAAGAGGTTCTGGGTAATAGAGGTCCCGTGGCGTTCATCACCGCGACAGGAGGTCATTGCTCCTATTTCCTCTGSAGCGGTGAATGCAGAAGTGGACAAGGCTCGGCCACGAGGGCTAGTGTTCTCAGTTCTCCCTCCAATGCTTCTCTTCTTCCTCCACCTTCTCCCCTTTGTGTTTACTTGTCAGACATGTGCACGGAGAGGAGTTTGTGAATAAAGATAGGCTACTGCATAAAAATGACTATGGCAGGTTTGGTTGCACCTTCGTTCAATATAACATGTTCATGAAATGCAACAGAATATTTGTGATGGACAGAGTACACCATTTCAGTAATATTGTACCGTAGACCATCCCCATCATCATTAACAGTTTAAACCCATCCAATCCTTTTAGGTATGTGAAGGCGAAAAAGAAGGGGACAACGTTTTGAAGTGAAACGCTGCCTCATGGTTTCAGCATAATGCTCTCCCTCTAATCCAAACATGATTTGAGGAGGCATGCTCTGCTGCTTACGACTGCACTACCAAATAACAGCTGGAACAGAGCTGCTGTGGCAAGCCTCTCACCAAGAGTTCTCTCTAAGCTAGTATAGAGTGGGGCTCATGTGTCTAAACGTTAAACCAATCACTGTAGGTTTAAACGATGAAGTCAGAGCTAAAGAATGTGGGCCGTCCTCATTATTCTGAAAGTCGACAAAACGGATCTGTACAACCTGTCCATTTTAGGGACTGTGGTTTACCATGGCCGTGTCCTCAAAGGTAGTGCACTATGTAGGGAATAGGGTGCCATTTGGGACTCACAGCCTACTTGTAATGATGTCAACAGAGGTTTTATCTCTGGGCTGTGGGTTACAGCACTGCTGATTTGGTCAAAAGTGCATTATATCTGGAAGAATGTAGGAATGTTGTGTGTTTGGACAATGACAAGAGAGTTTCCTCACTGTTCTAGATCTGCCTAATGTCATCCATGTTGCTTTGACCTAACCTGTCCTATCAGATCTGTGAAGGGGAGGGAGGGAAGAAGGAAGGGGACAAGGTTTTGGCATGAAATCCAGGCTCAGACCCCTCCCTAGACCTCTTTTCCTTGGTTTCTAATATTAGTGCCTAAAGGAATAATATCTATCCATCTCCCTCACTCGCTTTCTCTTTTCTA
>NC_036852.1:2313055-2314547 GCF_002910315.2 Salvelinus sp. IW2-2015
TCTTCTCCTCCCCCCTCACTGAAACACAGCGCTGGCTCTTGTACCCAGCCAGAAGGATCTGTTATCATCTACACTCTGAGTCCTGGGAGATAAGGAGCTGAACTGAGGAATTCCTGTGCAGAAAAAAGGTCATGTGCTTTCACATCCTAATATGGCTGTGTGTGTGCTAACACTCTAAGAATTAGACAGGGGCAGAGAGAGAGAGAGAGAGGGGGGAAGGGAGAGAGAAAGAGTTGGAAAGAGCAAAGCAAGAGGGCTCCAGCTAGCATGTGACGTTCTTAGAGCCATATGTTTCTTAGAGCTTGGTGAGAGCGTGGTTGTCCTATGGTTATTTTGCACACAACCTTCCCATAATGTTTCCTACGGGTTTTCTCATGGTTCTAAGAAACGTTAAGAAACAACGTTCTTCTGTGGGAATTTCAGTCCTTCAGCATAACGTTTTCTACAGGTTTCCTCATGGTTCTATTGAAAGGCATGTTCTCGGAACATTAAGAAAACGTTCCATTAAAACCACAAGAAAACACTAGTAACGTTCAAAGAACGTTCTAAGAATGTTATTTAAAAACATATACATTCTGCATCAACAAAACTCTCTATCCTCTATCTTGTGTTTGGGTGTGTAGGTTTTAATGAGTGCTTGTTTCCTTTGAAATAGGGTCTGTTTAAATAGGCAAAAATTWACAGGATTGTATGAGTAAAAAAAATAACATGGCATGGTAGCGCCATCCTCGTGGCGCAGTTGACTAATTCCATTGATAGAGAGCAGAAGATCCTAGGTTTGAGTCTCACAGACACCATGCCACAATAAACAAATGAATGTGTTCGCATGATTAATGCCTAATTGATTGAATTTCTATCTGTGCTTGGAGTTCAAAACAGTTAACCCAAATTATGCTTGCAGTGTAATTAAAGGTCAAATAACCTATAATTTCCCAGYAAAACTTTCAGTGAACCAAAGAAAGACGTTCTCAGAACCTCCCTGCAACCTAAAAATATAAGCTCCCAGAACAGCCGACATTTTCACTTCCGTTCTCAGAACGTTTAGAAAACTAATTCCCAGAACAAATGGTAAACCAAAAACGAACGTTCCCACAACTTCCAAGGGACCAAATGTGCTACCTGGGAAGAGAGAGGAAAAGAGCAAGAGAGAAAAGAGACACCAGAAGTGAGAAGAGAGAGAGAGATATTGGAGCCCATGTGATGAATGTGTTCCACTCAGGCCTCCCAGAGGAAAAGGTCCATTTGAACTCCTACCCCCGAAAACAAGGGAACGAGTCGGTGGCCTCAGATGGCACTACAAAGAGTGTTGAAAGAATACTGAAAGGGTGTTGAAAGTGGAATTATTCACTGTGTTCATGCTCCAGCTGCTGGATAATCAGTATGTTGGAAAACAACTGTCTGCATCTATTTTCAGTTGGTCAAATGCTCTATGCTTCCCCCTGACTCTTTCTCCATCTCTCTTTCTCTCTCTCTCTCTCTTTTTTACTTACAC
>NC_036852.1:2314743-2319100 GCF_002910315.2 Salvelinus sp. IW2-2015
CACACAGACCAACACACACTGAGTCATAATGAGCAGAAATGTCCTCAGTTCACTTGAATGGCACGCAGCTGTCCCTGCAGGCGGTCCTCTCATTGGTGGGCTGTTTTCCTCGGCGTTGGTGCCTCCCAATCAGACAATGGCATGCCTGACTTTCCCGCCATGGGTATGCTAATACTGTACAAGGAGAGTCAGAGAAAATAATATGTTGATTGAAGAAAGAAGGGTGAGTGCAATTTTTTTTCCACTGTGTCCTTTCCTTGAGGGGAGTAAGAATAGATAGCATCAGATTTAGCTTTGAAGCCTCCTAGAAATGTAAAGCAATTATACAGGAAAAAGAGAGACTGGACTGACAGCATGATGCATGATAGTTACTTGATAATTCCCACTGTACTGTACTTTGTGGTTATCTTATTGGACGATTGATAAATAACTACGTACATCAGTAATGCACATTTATAGTGCATCATATCACACATAGGTATTGTTCTGACCTAACTTTAATTGGACAAGTCTCCCACTTCCATACAGGGGACTATGATGACGTCAGTGGAATAGTGGAATTCCTGCTGAAGCTTTAACCTGAGACGCAGGCCTGGGTTTGGGGTGGAATGTTAGTAATTATATCTTGTCTGGATCCAGAGCCAGGCAAAAGTGTGTTTGTGTGCATTGAGGGGGCCTGCTGTACTATTGGAAGTTTTGGGTACTGTACAAAAACAGTCATTCCCCATTCCTAGGCCCCCCACACCACCATCCAGGGCCTCTTATTCACAGATCTTTTCAATTGAAAATAATTGAAGTCAAATACTTTTAGGCAGGGGGAACAGAGCTAGGGAGTGTACAGTACAATGGTATGGGAAACACTGACCCAGCATGTCCAGCGAAATAACCTTGGAACAACTACTGTCCAATTATTTCCACTAAGTTAGGCCTAGTTATTCAAGGAGCAGCTGTGATAGCCACAAAACTCAGCAGAGTAAGTCACACCCACATTACCGGAGAAGAGTTTCTAACCCATGTAGCTGGGTGATAAAGACAGTAACATCTGTGCATACTTGCTCTCCCTCACATACTCTCAAAGACTTGGGGAAGAAATAGCCGGTGCAGGCTGTGTAGAGAAACGCCATGCACTCCTCCCTCTCTGGTTAGAACTGTAAAGCAAGCTAGTGTGTTGAAACGATGCCACTGATTTCACATGCCATCTGTTGTATGTTGGCTCAATATCCATTTCCATGACAACACCGGGTTGATACATAGAAAGATATAGGCTACTAATTCAACCCCAATGAAATCTGTTCACTATTCGCTAAATAACTATGTCTAATTTCCATCACTTCCTTTGTAAAATATATTTTCATACTAGTCAGTTATACAACTGAATGTCTTCAACTGAGATGTGTCTTCCGCATTCAACCCAACCCCTCTGAATCAGAGTGTGCGGGGGCTGCCTTAATCGACATCCACGTCTACGCCAAGAACCCTGTAGCGAAAACAAGGTGTGGAAGAGGAACCCTGTAGGAAAACAAGGTGTGGAGGAGGAACCCTGTAGGAAAACAAGGTGTGAAGAGGAACCCTGTAGGAAAACAAAGTGTGGAGAAGAACCCTGTAGGAAAACAAGGTGTGGAAGGAGGAACCGCTGTAGGAAAACAAGGTGTGGAGAAGAAACCCTGTAGGAAAACAAGGTGTGGAAGAAGGAACCCTGTAGAATAACAAGGTGTGGGAGAAGGAAACCCTTTAGGAAAAACAAGTGTGGAGAAGGAACCTGTAGGAAAACAAGTTGTGGAGAAGAACCTGTAGGGGAAACAAGGTGTAGAGGAGGAACCCTGTAGGAAAACCAAGGTGTGGAGGAGAACCCTAGAAAACAAGGTGTGGAGACGAGACCCGTAAGGGAAAAACAAGCGTGTGGAGAAGGAACCTGTAAACAGTGTAGAAGAACCTGAGAGGAAACAAGATGCTTGGAGAAGGAACCCTGGTAGGAAAACAAGTGTGGAGGAGAACCTTATTGTGGAAAAAACAAGGTAGTGTTATAAAGAGATAAAGGAAGAGGGAAAGGTCAGAGGAAAAGCTGATTGTTAATCTCCTTAGGCACAATGGGACAACCCCGTTTTTCATGGGCAAAACTGCTGTCAGAGTTGTAAACGTTTTGGTGTTCTGCCCTGTAAGGTTCAATCTTGTATGTCTCTGCCATATTTATTTCCTTAACCCACCACAGGCAAAGTCGCACCAAACAAACATCCCCCCTTACCACCCCCACCCCCCTTAGGCGCGAGTGATTACTTCTAGCCACAGACGCAATGAGCAAAAATAGTCCCACTTCAAATGGAATCAAAATCAGCCAGTAAGATTAAGACTACTACCTTCAAAGTGGTCATTCAATGGATGTGCAAGATTTTCACTCTTACAGTGATTATTGTGTGTACAAATGGCATAGTCATCAATATTCAGTTACTAAGTGTAGAGCCCTAGGTTTACTCTGGCCTGTGCGAGAGAGACGGAGAGCCAGTCTCCTTGCCTAATGATCTATATTCACAGTGGTCGGTTATAAAATAGCGGAGCGGTCAGATGATTGCCAGGCAGTGGTGGGGAAAAACGTGGTGCTCTCTCTCTGCCTGACAGAGAGAGGACTCAATCGGATGGGTATACGGCATGGCTTTTGCCGCGGCAACCTCCAGTGGCCAAGATACATTTCCCAGGTCATCAGGGCAAGAGTATTCAAATAAAGTTGCTGTGTGGGAGCATGGCATATTGATGACATGAGCATACGGTACGCAAAATCAGACTATATGCCTCAGTCAGTATGCTAGTAGAATGTTCCGGATCCCACAAGGCTCAGACGTTTCCATTCTAATATCATTACAGGAAATGCTACAATAATAAGCATTTCCTTTTTCTTTCTCATGGCTCATAACATTGTATGCAGGCCTCTATTACGAGCAGTGTGTTAGAATGGTTGGTTGCTATCAAGTCCAACATGCAGTGTATGGTTACTGTGGTATAAGTTTTAGTGAATCTATTGCAGGCCATTTTGTATGCAAATCACCGTTGAGAAATTTTCCAAAAAAGAGGTAACTTCCCTCTGGGTCCTCCTCTGTTTAGCGGTCTCTGGCCTAATCTGGAATAGTTGTCCACTTTGTAGCAGGCTTTACTTACAATAAGAAGTCCACAATAGTTGTAGTGGTTTATTATTGATCGTTTGCAATCTTATCATGCAAGCAATGGTTTTAAAATTAGCTTATATTACCATAGTGAATTCCTCAGTGGGGAAAAGGGGAGTACAACCAAATCAAAGTACGTCTTCTATTAAAATGAAACAAAAACAATAGGATAGCCAAATCACATGATCAATTACCAAAATATTTATTAGAAAAATTAATTTTACAAAGCGAATGATGGGAAATTAGACATAGTTATTAGGCCGAATTAGTGAACCAGATTTCATTGGCGTTGAATTAGTGCCTATATCCTATACGGTGTTGTCATGGAAATGGATATTGAGCCAACATACAACAGATGGCATGTGAAATCAGGGCGCATCGTTTCAAACACCACTAGCTTGCTTACAGTTCTAACGCAGAGAGGAGGAGTGCATGGGCTCTCTACACAGCCTGCACCGGCGTAATGTTCTTCCCCAAGTCTTTGATGAGTACCTCCGTGAGGAATAGAGCTAAAAAGTGATGCACAGCCTCGTTAACTGATTTCGTTTATCATCCCGCTGGCAGTGGCGGTTATACGACAGTAGCTCTCTATCTATCATGGTAAGTGTGTGGTGTGACTTATCTTTCTGCTGTAAGTTGTGTCGGTGGCGGAATATCACGGCGAGGCTGAACTCCTTGAATAACTAGGCCTAACTTAGTGTGAAAGTGAAAGTTGTGATTGACGAGTAGTGTCTCTGAAATTTGATTTCGGCTGGGGACAATGCAGCCTGGGTGCAGTGTTTTCCCATACCCATTGCTACTCTACAACTCCCTAGCTCTGTTCCGCCTTAAAAACGGGATGACTTCAATTCATTTTCACCATGAGTTAGAAGAGGATCTGTGAATAGAAGAGGCCCTGGGTTTAGTCCGAATAAGAGGGAGGGTTCGTGGGAGGAGGGGAGGGAGGAGTTTGGGGCAGTTTGCGAGACGGCTGTTGTGGGGGGCACCCTAGGTATGATGAGGACACAGATGTACTAGTTTTCTAGAGTACAAGTCACAGCGCAGAGGAAAGCTTTCTCGAATAGGGACAAGCAAGATAGTTGCAACGCCGGCCCCTCAATGCACACCAAACAACTTTGCCTGGCTCTGATCCAGACAAGATATAATTACTAAACCTCCACCCCAAACCCAGGCCGTGGAGGGTACTCCGTCATCTGGTCTCTCCC
>NC_036852.1:2319125-2370461 GCF_002910315.2 Salvelinus sp. IW2-2015
CCCCCTTTCCCTTTCTCCACACCTTGTTTTCCTACAGGGTTCCTCCTCCACACCCTGTCATAGGTGTGAATGGTCTCCAGTCACTACGATTAACACCTTTGTGCTTCTGTGTATGTGTGTGTGTGTATTTGCGTGTGTGTGCAAAGACTGTGAGTGCATGTGTGTGTGTCTGTGTGTGTTTGGAAAATGGACGTCTCTTCCATCTGTCAAATGAAGCTTGGTAAAATGTGAAKGTCAGACTTTACCAGGTAGCAGATTAGCTATAACTAGATGTACTATGTTAGCTGACACTCCTCCTCACGAAGGGTCTTTCTATAAGCTTAAATACAATAGTTATCTTCCTGGTCAGYTCATTTGAGCTCCCGAGTGGTGCAGCGTTCTAAGGCACTGCATCTCAGTACTAGAGGCGTCACTACAGACCCTGGTTCAATTCCAGGCGGTATCACAACTGGCCGTGATTGGGAGTCCCATAGGGCGGCGCACAATTGGCCCAGCGTCYTCCGMGTTAGGGTTTGMCCGGGGTAGGCCATCATTGTAAATACGAATATGTTCGTAACTGACTTGCCTAGTGACAGAAAAACACCAGGCCCTAGCCAAGCTTTACTGTATGAGTAGATAGTCTCATACGGCACTGTTTGAAACAAAGGCCCATTGACTTGGGTTAACAGTTCATTCAAAAGAACGAAGATTTTCCACTTTACATCACAGTGTCCATGTTACAGTGTAATGTATTAATATTGCTATTCACAGAAAAGCGGAGTTGACTGGAGTTATTTTTGACTTTAGGGAGAGTTAACATACCCATGCCTCAGGCTCTTGGATCCAGCCTGTCTGTTATGTAACACGTCGGTTTCCACCCAATTCGAAACCCTCGGGACGTATTGAAGTTTGAGTGACATGTGTGACGTGTGGAAGCGCGCCATCCTGCACCATGAAGAGCTGTAGGTCTATCTGTCATGGTACAGGATGAAACGCTTCACACTTCAGAGATGAACGCCATGTCAAAATAGAAGCGCTTGAACACCAGATGAGTGGGAGAGTGCAAAGTAATTAACACGCACGTCTGAATTCCTTTGATTAGATCTGAAATGTTCATAAGAACCACTTGGCATTGTCTCGATATTTGTTGATAATAACACTCTGGAACGTTTCTATTTAAAGACAACTCTTGAGGAGCATATTAAAACTAAAGATAGTAAACCTCCAAACACCAACGTCCAAACTCCCAGACATGGTAAAAAACAAGGCTCTTAGCTTCAGTTTAAACATGGAATTGTTTCACTTATATTCAGACTGAAATGACATTGTTATTGTAGCTATAGCAACACCAGTTGCCCTATATTACTGAACCGAACACTCAACTGACTCAATCAAATCAAATCAAATCAAGTTTATTTTATATAGCCCTTCGTACATCAGCTAATATCTCGAAGTGCTGTACAGATGAACCCTCTGGCCTATAGCAGCCTTCTAGCTGTACCCATCCACCCCAACACTACCATCACATCCAGAATGTGACACTGAGTGGACACATTTAACAGMGTTTTTCCCGCCCCTGTGCAAATTGATTGGGTTCTTAATGGGGCTGAATGGATGGTCAGTGGGTCTATCTCCATCTATCTGACTACACAATGCAGGAATGCCAGAGGCGGCTACCAGCCAGCTAGCCCATAACATTAGACCATTGTTTCAGTATCTCGTTGTGCCCATCTGATAGAGACAGATCGAGACTGATAAAGAATGTATTGTGCTGGATCTTGTTGTGACTTGGCTAATCTCATATATATATCTGCCATGGGACTGTTAGAAGAAATGGAGTTAGGAGTCCTCATGAACATGTTGACGTCCACACTTGGGCCCTGGGACGAAAAACTGCCAATGCACGCCCACAGCTCTCATTCTATTCTATTCTATTCTGTTCTATTCTATTCAGTTCTAGTCTATTCTGTTCTATTCTATTATGTTCTATTCTTTTCTATTGGTTGGTTAGTGTTAGTCGAGCACCTCTCTGCTGTTTAAAGTACCCTCTTTGTAATGCTATTGGAATCTCATGTCAACCAGAATGTCAACATGCAATAACTGAGGCCTGTTCAACCCTGTTACTAAAAAGGACTCAACTTTAAGGAGATTTGTTTTACACATTCTAGTTTTTTATGGACATCTTGGATGAGGTCTTGCCCTGAAAGCTGGTTTTACCTCATAAAATCAGTATGTTCGATTTTTTTWAAATTATATATWTTTTTTATTTKACCTTTATTTAACCAGGTAGGCTAGTTGAGAACAAGTTCTCATTTACAACTGCGACCTGGCCAACGCAAAGCAGTGCGACACAAACAACAACACAGAGGTACACATGGAATAAACAAGCGTACAGTCAATAACACAATAGAAAAAAAAGAAAGTCTATATACAGTGTGTGCAAATGGCGTGAGGAGGTAAGGCAATAAATAGGCCATAGTAGCGAAGTAATTACAGTTTAGCAAATTAACACTGGAGTGATAGATGAGCAGATGATGATGTGCAAATAGAAATACTGGTGTGCAAAAGAGCAGAAAAGTAAATAAAAACAATATGGGGAAGAGGTAGGTAGATTGGGTATACAACCTTACATTACTGGAACACCACACAAGGCTCTGTAAAATGACCTAAGGGCATTTTGGTATGACCCCGGCCTGCCAAGATGTTAACCATTACACACATTAGGTGAAAAGTGTGAACGGGAGGGACTCAGCCTGAAGGGAAAAAAAGATTCCTGACTGACTGAGCAGTCCAGCCCACGGCCTCAGAATGCTTGTGGCTCTAACAAACACACACACACACACAAGAAACATGCTAAAGTACCTGCAAATGGCTACTGGGGGTTCAAACAGACAAATAAACGCCCGTAGGCGTGCACAAACATAGAAACACATGATGAATTCCACATGAAACACATGATGAAACCTTCGTAATAAAGCCAGTTTAAGTGGACTGAGTCGGATGAAGACTAGTGCGGTAGCAACAATATGTTGCGAAATCACAAATCCTCACCAGATGGTTGAGATCGCTGTCAGTATTGAATGTTTGTTTTGATTTAACATTGGTCCACACTTCCTGTTGTCCACGTAGTACACATAGTGTGGTAATACAACCCTAATGTTTATATGATCCTGTCCTAAAACACATTAGAATTCAGTATTATCCTAATCAGTATTCCAGAGCTTTGTTATGGAGAGCTGTGYAGGSTGGGACCATTTCTGGGAAGTAACCCCAAGTCTGACCTCTCTGAGAGAGAACATGGGGGTTTGGAAGAATGCTGTTTGGAGGGAGGGAGGCCATTCTTTCTTTCTTCCAACTCTCTCTCTGCCTCTCTCTGTCTCTCTCTGTCTCTCTCTCTCTCTCTCTCTCTCTCTCTCTCTCTGTCTCTCTCTCTCTCTCTCTCTCTCTGTCTCTCTCTCTGTCTCTCTCTCTCTCTCTCTCTCTCTCTCTCTCTCTCTCTCTCTCTCTCTCTCTCTCTCTCTCTCTCTCTCTCTCTCTCTCTCTCTCTCTCTCTCTCTCTCTCTCTCTCTCTCTCAGCTAATCCTCTGGTATTGCCTGTAGGTTACTGGATCGAATTTTAATGTTCCTAACCAGGAGCGTATCCCCGGCCGGTCTACAGAGAAATACACTCAGTTTAATTATAGAACCGAAGAGGAAAATCCACAAAGGCTGTGCTCTCTGGGATTCACTCAAAGTTGATCTGAAACGCTTCAGTTTGGCTCAAGGAGTTGGTACACAGCAGACTACGCAAGTCGACTTCAGTCGTCAACTGATGCGCCTTCTAGAATATCAAAACAACTCATTCTGAACCCCACATTTGATTGAAAATATATCCCCTGAAGTCATGGGGGGATTTGAAAGATGAAATAGTTCTAACACTGTCTGTGTAGCCTACGGCTGAGGCCTCCCAACACTCCACTCCACTGCCTGCACAGACAGGTACAGAATCAGCTACCTTCAGGGAGACCTCATCCTCAATCTCATCTGTCATCTGTCTCCTTCGTGCTGTGAGGTGCCTGGGTGAAATATCTGTTGCAACACCTCCCTATTGGGTTCTCCATGGCTGACGTTCCCTCTCTTCCACCTTTTTCTCTCTCTTCCACCTTTTTCTCTCTCTTCCACCGTATTCCCTCTCTTCCACCGTATTCCCTCTCTTCCACCTTATTCTCTCTCTTCCACCTTATTCTTTCTCTTCCACCTTATTCTTTCTCTTCCACCTTATTCTCTCTCTTCCACCTTATTCTCTCTCTTCCACCTTATTCCCTCTCTTCCACCTTATTCCCGGTTCCCCCCGTATTCCTATTATTATACTCCACTGAATCTTATCTGGATGCTTCCCTGTTCTCTCTGCCATACATGTCACCCCCCCCCCCCCCCCCCACACACACACACAGTAGACTACTCCCTCTCCCCCAAGCCATCCCTGTTAAATGTATCTAATATGAATGGATTGAAAAAAGTAATTTGTTTAAAATTAAACAAAAGACCCAATTGGCGCACAGACCCTTCATAACTTCATAACGCTCCGCTCCGCACTCTCCGTTCTCTGTCTATGCTTGAGTGGGTAGCCTATTGTTGTTGGGGGACAGTCTGGCACCGTGCCCACATTGGGATGGGGTTGATGGGGGGCATGGGGGGAGGGGTTTGGCAAAGGGAACAAGGGTTCGTGGGGGAGTTTGGAGCACGGCCCGTGGGACCAGGTGCCAGACCGGGTCATGCACCAGGCCGGCAAACAAAGAGGGCGAGTTGGGCGCAGAGTTTGACGGGAGGCCGGCCCGGGGGTTGGGAGAGAATGCAGGCACACGTCCGACCTAAGACCTCTCTGATGAAGGGGGGCTCAATGGACAAAGAGATACACAGGGGACGCCTGTTTTACCCGCCAAAGCTCAAGGTATCTGGATTCCTTTAACTCGAGCAACCCTTGTTGACTTTCTTTTAAAATAATGAACACGTGCTTAATTGATACATTAACAGATGCATGCTGGAAGCTCGCTTGCAGTGGTGTAAAGTACTTAAGWAAAAAATAATTTAAAGTACTACTTAAGTAGTTTTTGGGGGTATCTGTACTTTACTTTACTATTTATATTTTTGCCAACTTTTACTTTTACTTCGCTACATTCCTAAAGAAAATAATGTACTTTGTACTCCTTACATTTTCCCTGTCACCCAAAAGTACTTAAGTCATTTTTCTATTAAGTATTCTTTACTTTTACTCAAGAATGACAATTGAGTACTTTTTCCACTACTGCTCGTTTGTAGTGGTACACACAGTCATCATCAACCCTAGAGGGTACCATTTGTTTTGACGCACTCTTGTCCCTGAAAATCCTTTTTTTTTTAATAATGTGGGGCAATTGAGTATTTGTAATCTCGGCAGCCAGAACCAGCTACTTGATTATAATGTTGAATTGTTTGACCCACTCTGTCACAAGAGACTTAAGTATCTGAAGTTCTGAAGCGGGTTGGCCAATGCTCAGTCGACTGCACAACCGTTCAACAGTGTCTTCCTCCCAGCAGGAGCCAGCTGAGTCACCACCTCTGTAGTGGTTTACATTTTGATATTTAACAAGGAGGAAACGGGTCCGAAAGGTGAACAGCTAGGTGGCCAAAGAATCTCATCCAAAACAGGAAGTGCAATCAGCTCCTTGAAGCCGACTTCCTTGTGCAGAGACAACAGAACTTCAGACACATCACAGTGTGTWTTGTTTTAAATTCACACAGAGAGAAACCACAGGGGATTTTCAAGCTCAGTCACACAGACCTGAGCTCAGGAAGTCTAGAGGAGGACCAACCTCAAATCAACAAAACCTCTCAGGGAAACAAAGTACTCAATCACAATACTAGTTTTGTATCCATGTAGTCTTAAAGAGCAGGCAGGATTCAGATGATATCCTGTTWTGTAGAAAATGTAGCATGAGCACCTTCATGCTAGCAGGTTTTTCACATGGGGAAAGATCCTATCTGATTCACCTTACGCATTATTCAAACTCAGTGGAGGCTGCTGAGGTGAGGACGGCTCATAGTAATGGCTGGAACGGCGTATATGGAATGGCATCAAACACATGGAAATCATGTGATTGATATATTGGATACCATTCCACCTACTCCACCCCAGTCATTACCAAGAGCCCGTCCTCCCCAATTAAGGTGCCACCAACCATCCTGTGTTCAAACTTCATTATGTTAAGCAATGCCTTATCAGTGTAGCACGAATAGTTGCACATCTAATGATTTCAATATCAGCCACAGCCTGACATAAAGTGTACCATTGGTTTCACAACTGTTCTGAATATGTGTACGGCAGAGGAGGCTGGTGGGATGAGCTATAGGAGGATGGGCTCCTTGCAATGGCTGGAATGGAATAAATGGAACGGAGTCAAACATGTCGTTTCCGTATGTTTGATGTGTTTGATACCATTCCATAGCGCTCCCACCAGCCTCCTCTGGTGCACGGTGTCAGGTACAGTCATCCACTCTTACCTACATTGATATCAGATTGGCCTACATGGCTACTATATTGTGGGACAATGAGTTCCAGTCTAAAATACATTGCCTTATCAATTTCATAGTCAATGACTCATAGATAGGCCTACTGGTAATGTTGCCATCAAGGTGAATTAACGTATCACGATAGTGCATGGTGTATACACTGAGTACACCCACAGAGCAGCCTCAATTCTTTGGCGCAAGGACTCTACAATGCATTCCACAGGAATTATTTGTATTTAAATATTTTGATTTAACTAGGAAAGTCAGTTAAGAACAAATTCTTATTTACAATGATGGCCTACCCCAGGCAAACCCAAACCCAGACGACACTGGGCCTGGCACCTACTGTCATACCCTGTTCAAAGGCATATATATTTTGTGTCTTGCCCATTCAACCTTTGAATGGCACGCAAACACAATCCACGTCTAAATTGTCTCAAGGCTTAAAAGTCCTTCTTTAACCTGTCTCCTCCCCTTCATCTCCACTGATTGAAGTGGATTTAACAAGTGACATCAATAAGAGATCATAGCTTTCACCTGGATTCACCTGGTCAGTCTATGTCATGGAAGTAACAGGTTAACAGGTCTTAATGTTTTGTACACTCAGTGTATATCAGAGATGGCAAATTCTTGAATTGCCCTAACAAATAACCCTATTACACCGATCTAACAATCACTTCATATTGAAGCGAATTCAGACAGTTTCACACCTGAAATGATTGCTCCACCAGGTCAGATTAAATACATTGCTGCCCCCAGCCCTATCACAGCTATCAGATTGAGATGTACATCATCAACACGTCCTGAGGGGACTAGCTGGTCGGTTGCCATAGAGACAGCGCTGAGGCCCAMGCAGTCACTCTACGGATCTGAGAGGAGATGGGCATTGATAAGGGAAGAAAAAAGCCCCCAAACACAAAAAGGTCCATTTTGGAGGTCCACTGCTGTGCAACTTCCTGTTTTGCCTCCTATGACACTGGCGTCTTTGAGAGTCACTCCACCCCCTCACCCTGATGTGACCCCACATTGAATTTTCGAACTTGAATGTCTTTTGCTTCTCGGGAATTATTAAAACATGCAGCATTCCGTGTGTTCCTTTTCAGTGGACCACACAACATATAACATATAATCCAATTGCCAAACTGTATTCGAATAGCTTCTGTTATTTTTAAACTGTTCAACTGAAATACCCTGAGAGGAAGTGAAATCCTTGACTTCTTCTTTTTGTTGTTTAGATGGAGCTGACAAAAGGCCTCATTCATCTGTGATGGAGGAAGAGAGAACATTCAGGGACATTCAGTCCTCTGGTGTGAACGGAGGAAGCTCAGCAAGACTTGGCTGTGATTGGTGCTCGGCCCATGCAGCAGAAGGATTGTCGAGAGAGAGAGAGAGAGAGAGAGAGAGAGAGAGGAGAATATTTCAGCCACACCATATAGCAGTCATGTGGGTTTTTACTTTTGTATATATGCAGTTTTCAAATACTGGTAAACATACTTAGGTTCTTTTGAAAACTTTAAAGTACACATTTAACTGGCCGGACTTCTGACAGACAGGAGTAGACAATTCTCACTGGTCCTCTTGATAAAAAGCATGATGAAGTCAGCAAACACCATTCATTATGGATTAAAGATAACACGCTGTGTGTCTAAAACAATTGCAAACTCCAACTCAGTGTCAGCAACAGACACATTTCTAAGGAGAACATGTCCTTGAATGTCTTCTGTGGTTAAGTTGGGTCCAGCTCTATGGCCAATTCCCACAACGTCTGTGTGGATCAATAGGAGAATTCACTCACCTCAGAAAAAAAAAAAAAAATGTGGCTGAAATTCCTAAGATGCCTGCAAACTAGTAAATAAAACACTGTGTATACGTTGTGTGTACGCTCTGTGTGCAAACGCGCACGTACATGATCTTGAGTGTGATAAGAGTTTCAGGAACCGCCAGGGCTGTCCTTGCAGAGATAATAGATCAATAATCAATTCTGTTTATGTTTATCAAAGCAGGATACATATTTACTTAGCAATACCCTACTGTAGGTTAACTAAGACAAATCCAACATCTTCATTTGAGTTTCTTATCATCCAAGTTATATACTGGACATGAGATATTGTTTGGTCAAGGGGATTTCCTTATGCTGTTTCTGGAGGCAAACCATTATACAGCCTACCGTTGGTGACTTCATTTGAGGTAATAAGGACAATGTGCCCTCTTGGTCCCTTGCCATGGCACACCCATGGTGTGTGGGTGTGTTTGTGTTTGTGTCTGTGCTTAAGTGCGTGTGTGCATGTGTTTGAAGAGTGGCCGGGGCTCTAGAAATGTGTGAATATAATCAAAAACATCCCCTTTGTGTAGCTAGAGATGAGAAACAGGACATAGGAGATCAATGACATCATTATTTTTCTTCCACTGGCTCCCCTGTCTCCTATTTCAATATTTATGTGAAACTTCAATAAACCTCACTAGGGTGGTGTACAACTTGACAGCTAATGAGAAGAATATCTGCTAATGTCCCCTTTTAAAATCTTTCATGCAACACAGCCTGAGCCTGTGCGTGCGTGCGTGTGCGTGTGCGCGTGTGTATGTGTGTGTGTGTGTGCGTGTGTACGTATGTATGTATGCATGTGAGACATTATGTACTTGCTGCATGCTACAATCCTTCTCACATTTCTACCTGGTTTCCACCTGGTTTAGTTCGTGCTGTTCACCTTGACTCTGCATGCACTCCACTACAGCTAGWTCCCGCTCCCATGATTATGGACCAACTTCCTGGATTGGTTCCCTTGCGCTGGAGAAAGGTGTGTCTGCTGTTGTTGATTCTGCGTTTGTGCTGACCTTGACCTTTTTGAGTAATCAACATACCAGAAGACGCTATTGCAGCCGTACCGGCCTTAGAACTCACAATGGAGGCTCAGAACAAACACATTCACTATAGGGTGTTAAGGAGGAATCATGTGTTTTAATCAGACTGACAGTCATCTCATCATTAACCTTTGAACCCCCCACCAACACACCCAGGCCCACCGCACGCATGCACACAAACACACACAGCCAAATGCATCCGGAGTATTCTGTGGTTGACCCCTCCTTCTGGCAGAAAACCCTGGATTAATTTGGACACCGTGATGTCATTGTATACAGTTTTCCTAAGGGTTCCCATCTCAAATATAGAAAGTAAAATGTTTTCTTTCTCATGTGTGCGTGACTTACAGCTGGAATCCTTAATGGTGAAACAGCAACGTCCGTTTACGATATTACAACAGCAAAGTACTCCTAGTTCTTGTACTGCAAACAACACAGTTTTTCCCCCTCTGACATTATTGTACACTTGATAGAAGAGCACAATATGTATGTACTGCAACAACAAAAAAATACTATGATGTGCGACGCTCCTCAGCTCAGCAACAAAACTATAACAACGGTGGTGGGGTGGTCAGTGGCGCTGTTTCTCCCTCCTGTGGATTCCAGCCACATGACTCATGGATGGCCTCTGGCGTTGTAGTCCGTTGTATGTATACATTTCAGGAGACCAATAATATACTGTACAATACATGTCTTTCAACTTGACACGCGAATGAGAAAGCTATCAACCTTTTGACTCAAGGGCTCTGACAAGAGATGATTCATCGAAAAGGAGCCCCCCCAAAAAAGAATGTTTTATGTGTCCCTATTCGTCATCACTACACTATTGACCATCTCCAGAGGCAGCAGACGGAACCAGGCTGAAACATATTCGACCTAGATAGAGATCAACATGAACACATATCATTGAGCAATCTTTGGGCCAAACATGTAACATCACATTCACTCCTGGGTTCCACTGCTTTAGTTAAAGCTACAGTCTGGGATCTGGGAATCTGTTCAACCAAAACAAGTGGTTCGCTATTCTGCTTTACAACAAATCCCAGACTGTAGCTTTAAGGGATAAGAAATAGCACATGGGCCCAAACAGCAGATTCAGGCGGATTGATGCTAATGCTTATTCCTAATTCAGGAAGAGTGTTATAAGGGAACACATTAGCATTTTGTGGCAGATAGTTTGTGTTATAAATCACACAAACAGTGACTGAGTATCCTGTACGTGTCATGTTTTGTCATTGATTATCATGTCTTGTCCCTGTGCTTCCCTTCTATTCGTTTCCCTCTGCTGGTCTTATTAGGTTCTTTCCCTCTTTCTATCCCTCTCTCTCCCCCTCCCTCTCTCCCTCTCTCGCTCTCTCTCTCTATCGTTCCGTTCCTGCTCCCAGCTGTTCCTCATTCTCCTAACTACCTCATTTACTCTTTCACACCTGTCCCCTATTTTGCCCTCTGATTAGAGTCCCTATTTCTCCCTCTGTTTTCCGCTTCTGTCCTTGTCGGATCCTTGTTNCACACACACACACACACACACACACACACACACACACACAGTATTCTGCGGTTGACCCCTCCTTCTGGCAGAATACTCCGGATCCATTTGGACACTGATGTCATTGTATACAGTTTGCCTAAGGGCTCCCATCTCACATATAGAAAGTCAAATGTTTTCTTTCTCATGTGTGCGTGACTTAAAGCTGGAATCCTTAATGGTGAAACAGCCACGTCCGTTTGCAATATTACAACAGCAAAGTACTCCTAGTTCTTGTACTGTAAACAACAAACACAGTTTTTTCCCTCTCGGACATCATTGCACACCTGATAGAAGAGCAAAATATGTATGTACTGCAAAAAACATGTGCGACGCTCCTCAGCTCGGCAACAAAAACTATAACAACGGTGGTGGGGCGGTCAGTGGCGCTGTTTCACCCTACTGTGGACTCCAGCCACATGACTCATGGATGGCCACCGGCGTTGTAGTCCGTTGTATGTATACATTTCAGGAGACCAATAATACACTGTACAATGCATGTCTTTCAACACGTGTGTCATCCGTACAGCCCACACAAGTCCAATTTTTTATGTCTTAGTCAATGAATTAGTTATGATTTCAGACTTGACATGCGAATGAGAAAGTTATCAACCTTTTAGCTCAAGGGCTCTGGCAAGAGATGATTCATCGATAAGGAGCCAAAAATAAGACAGTTTTATATGTCCCTATTCGTCATCACTACACTAATAACCATCTCCAGAGGCAGCAGACAAAACCAGGCTGAAACATATTCGACCTAGATAGAGATCAACATGAACACATACCATTGAGCAATGTTTGGGCCAACCATGTAAGACTCCTGGGTTCCACTGCTTTAGTTAAAGCTACAGTTTGGGATCTGGGAATCTGTTCAACCAAAACAAGTGAATGGTTGGGTTCGCTATTCTGCTATACAACAAATCCCAGATTGTAGCTTTAAGGGATAAGAAATAGCACATGGGCCCAAACAACAGATTCAGGCGGATTAATGCCTAATGCTTATTCCTAATTCAGGAAGAGTGTTATAAGGGAACACAATAGCATTTTGTGACACATAGTTTGTGTTATAAATCACAGAAACTTTGACTGATTATCCTGTAAGATTGAATGATTGGATCACCAGTTAGTGCTATGGGCTCATGCTCACACAAGGACACAGTAGTATTCGAGGTGAGCAATGCTACAGTGAGTTGACACAATATTTGCCTTGACAGACAAAACACACACCACACATTCATGTGCACAAACAGGCACACATGCACTCATACAATGGAAAAAGGGCCCCGTTTCATCCATTGGAAATGCTCATATTGAACGTTCCAGGTCCACTCAGCTATTCCTTCACATATTCCCAAACCAGCATGATAATTCTGCTCATTTTATTATCCTAACGGTTAGTTGTTGAGGATCTCCACACTGTGTCGATCCGACGGCCAAGAGACATTCTGGTAATAGTTTGAGTGTTAAGCAATCACATGAGACTTTGTCCACTGCTATATGTTAACTAAGGTATACTGTATATCACTTCACTTCAGAAAGCATTCACACTCCTTGACTTATTCCACATTGTGTTACAGCCTGAATTCAAAATAGATTACATGTATATTTTCTCACACAATACCCCATAATGACAAAGTGAAAACATGTTTTTCGAAAATTTTGCACATTTTGGGGAAATGAAATACAGAAATATCGTATTTACATCAGTATTTACACCCCCGAGCCAATACATGTTAGATTCACCTTTTGGCAGTGATTGCAGCTGTGAGTTTTTCTGGGTATGTCTCCAAGAGCTTTGCACACCTGGAATGTGATTCTTCAAGCTCTGTCAAGTTAGTTGTTGATCATTGCTAGATAGCCGTCGTCAAGTCTTGCCGTAGATTTTCAAGCCAATTTAAGTCAACACTGTAACTATGCCACAGGAACATTCAATTTCGTCTTGGTAAGCAACTCCAGTGTATATTTGGCCTTGTGTTTTAAGTTATTGTCCTGCTGAAAGATGAATTCATCTCCCAGTGTCTGGTGGAAAGCAGACTGAACCAGATTTTCCTCTAGGATTAGCTCTATTACTTTTCTTTTTATCCCAAAAAACTCCTTAYTCCTTGCCGATGACAAGCATACCCATAACATGATGCAGCCACCARCATGCTTGAAAATATGAAGAGTGGTACTCAGTGATGTGTTGTGTTGGATTTTCTCTAAACATAATGCTTTGCATTCAGGACATAACGTAAAATTCTTGGCCACATTTCTTGCAGTCTTACTTTAGTGCCTCATACAGGATGCATGTTTTGGAATATTTTTATTCTGTACAGGCTTCCTTCTTTTCACTCTGTCATTTAGGTTAGTATTGTGTAGTAACTACAATGTTGTTGATCCATCCTCAGTTTTCTCCTATGACAGCCACTAAACTCTGTAACTGTTTTAAAGTCACCATTGGCCTCATGGTGAAATCCCTGAGCGGTTTCCTTCCTTTCTGGCAACTGAGTTAGGAAGGACGCCTGCATCTTTGTAGTGACTGGGTTTATTGATACACCATCCAAAGTGCAGTTAATAACTTCACCATGTTCAAAGGGATATTAAATGTCTGCTTTTTTTACCCATCTACCAATAGGTGCAATTCTTTGTGAGGCATTGGAAAACCTCCCTGGTCTTTGTGTTTGAATCTGTGTTTGAAATTCACTGCTCGAATGAGGGACCTAACAAATAATTGTATGTGTGGGGTACAGGAGTCTTACATCGTTGGCACCAGGGCTGGTAATTAACCAGAGCTCTCTCTCTCTATCCTTCTCAGGCCCTACTGTGACAATATAATTAATACTGTGCCTCCACAGTCTCACTGCAAACCCAACACCAGACACAGTCTCAGAGACAGAGACAAATCTGAAAGTGAAGAGAGCTGCATTGTCTCAGAGGAAGAAGAAGTGAGAAATGGCTCAGATATCTCTGTGGTTTGAGGCATGAACACACAGGCACACACTTGTTTTTAGCGTGTCGGGCACAGTTTCCTGCTCAGTGGAAATGTCATCATTGTCACTCACTGCAGTTATAAAGAGAGATTGTCTATGTTTACACCTCTCACCTCTTAACGAGGAGTGGAGGAACAACGCAGGCAGGCAACGCAGGCAGGCAGATGTTGCTAAATGTGACTTTTACACTTGAATGCAGAACATGAGACTTGATCACATACACATGTTGACATGCAGAGGCACAGACATACTGTACAGAAGGACAGACAGACATGGGGGGGGGGTCAACATCTTTGAGTCAACATCAAAGTCAACATCTTTGAGTCGATAACTACTGTCAGCAGCACCAGCTAGCCACTTCATCAAATCACCATGAGTCGATCTGCCATGGGTGGACTGATGCTGTGCTTAGCTTTGCTGTCCAAGCAGTGCCCATCGATTTCCCCTCTACTTTGGCTAACGCATTACAGTACAGACATGGAATGGAGAACAGTCAACACCACTAGCCATCATTGATCTCCAGCCTACTGGGGCTAGTCTAATAGAGTAGGGTGTAGTCTACAGGAGTGCGGTACATAGTTCGGCAGCAATCTCTTTACTATAGCCAACTATATAGTACCACACCCAGCATGTAGAGACAAGGGCAGACCCATATCTCCCCGGCTTGTTCTGCAGAGACAAGCATTAACACACCTTTGTTTCTTGGCGCAGAGCAGAGAAATCAGAACATATCTCTTATCGATGAGACCAGAGCCAAGTCAAGATACAACTGATTGCAGAGATGAACATGTCAGTCATGGCTCCTGCTTAAGTCCAGGACATGGTTTTAAAAATGACATGACATTTGATGAGGAAGACACAGACAACCAATGACACGGTGACAGATACTAGATTGATAAGCGATTTTATCACGTAGCAAAGCAACAAGGGTAATGAATGCTGACAACAGTGAAGCTACAATTTCCCAACTGCATTGTAAGGGGTTGTATAGCCTTGCCTCCCTTTTTTTGCGTTAATTCACATGATGAAAATACCTATCACCTGGCAAGACAAGGATTCCTGACAGATAACTGCAGTTCACATGTCTTCAAAGGGTGTATGAAGTCACTTCGTGTGATCGCAAACAAACATGACCTTCGACCCCATGAGGGCCTCACATACTGTAGTTCTTATCAAGGCTAATACCTTACAGCTCAATCACACAATCTATATGAAAGAGACATGTTAAACATGAAACAGTGATGTTGTAATACAGGTAACAGTCGCTCTAGACAAGTAGGCATAGGTCTTGCGGAGTGCAGAACAGTTCACACTGTATCTTGGCAGATGGAGACATGAGCTACTGTCAGGTCTTTGGGCGAATGCAGGGTACTTACACATCAGAGTCATTACTGATACATACTACTGGGCATACGACTGTTTGCTCAGACATACTGTCTGGGTGAGGCGATAAGAAGATAACGGCCTCAGACAAATCAAAGTTAATTGGTCGCGTACACAGATTTGCGCAGGTGCAGCGAAATGCTTGTGTTTCTAGCTCCAACAGTGCAGTAATACTTAGCAATAATAATAATAATAACACATAAAAAAACGATACACACATAACCCCAAAAAAGAACAAATAAAAAGTTATATGGGACAAGCCATGACTAGAATACAGTATATACATACAGTGCCTTCAGAAAGTATTCACACCCCTTGACTTTTCCCACATTTTGTTGTGTTACAGCCTGAATTTAAAATATATTAAATTGTGATTGTTTGCCACTGGCCTACTCACAATACCCCATAATGTCAAAGTGGAATTATGTATTTCACATTTTTTACAAATTCCTTAAAAATGAAAATATGAAATGTCTTGAGTCAATAAGTATTCACCCCTTTTGTTATGGCAAGCCTAAATACATTCAGGTTTAAAAATGTGCTTAACAAGTCACACAATAAGTTGCATGGWCTCGCAATAAATTGTGTTTAACTTGATTTTTTAAATGACTACCTCATCTCTGTACCCCACATATACAATTATCTGTAATGTCCCTCTGTCGAGCAGTGAATTTCAAACACAAATTCAACCACAAAGACCAGATTCAACCTAGCAAAAAAGGGCACCTATTGGTAGATGGGTAAAAAAAAGAAAGCAGACATTGAATATCCCTTTGAACATGGTGAAGTTATTATTAATTACACGTTGGATGATGTATCAATACACCCAGTCACTACAAAGAGAGAGGCGTCCTTCCTAACTCAGTTTCCGGAGAGGAGGGAAACTGCCCAGGGATTTCACCATGAAGCCAAAGGTCACTTGAAAACAGTTACAGTGTTTAATGGCTGTGATAGGAGACAATTGAGAATGGATCAACAACATTGTAGTTACTCCACAATACTAACCTAATTGACAGAGTGAAGAGAAGGAAACCTGTATAGAATACAAATATTCCAAAACATGCATCCTGTTTGCAACAAGGCACTAAAGTAAAACTGCAAAAAATGTGGCAAAGAAATTAACTCTATGTCCTGAATACAAAGCACTGTGTTTGGGGCAAATCCAACAAAAAACAGTACCACTCTTCATATTTTTAAGCATGATGGTGGCTGCATCATGTTATGGGTATGCTTTTCATCGGCAAGGACGAGGGAGGTTTATTTTATGATAAAAGGAAAAGGAGCTAAGCACAGGCAAAAGTCTAGAGGGAAACCTGGTTCAGTCTGCTTTCCAACAGACAAAATCACCTTTCAGCAGGTTAATAACCTAAAACACAAGACCAAATATACACTGGAGTTGCTTACCAGGACGACATTGAATGTTCCTGAGCTGCCTAGTAACAGTAACAATATGTAAACAATATTAAAGTTACAAGTGTGTCAGYATTTGGCCAGGATTGTTCAGGTTTTGGTCACTAGATGCCCCCATTGTGCTTTTTTGACCCTTTTGTTTTTTCCCTTGTTCCAGTTATGATTTGCACCTGTGCCTCATTTCCCTTGAAAGTATTTAAACCCTTAGTGTTCCTCAGTTCTTTGCTCTGTGTTTGTATGCACCCAGCCCCAGCCATGCTGTGAACATTTGTTTCTCTCGTTGGATTTTCTTGAGGTACTCTGGTTTTGTTCTTGTTAATTTTTGATTATTCTTTTGAGGTTTGTTTTTCCCCTACTGTTCTTACCACTTTGTGGATTTTCCTTGTGTCTTGGAGGATATACATTTTTTCTCTTGGAATTACTTTTGACGTTGTGGATTTATATTTTTTGCCTGAAGATCTTTTCCTTTTTCCTTTATTAAATCACCGTCTCTAGTACTGCTGTGTCTGCCTCATCTTCTGGGTTCTGCCGACTATTAGTGGCTCAGTTTACTAAGTGACTGTTTCTCACACCGGAGATCCGAGTTCGTAACCGGGTCCTGACACAGTGTTCAATGACTCTATGTACATAGGGCAGCACTCTCTCAGGTGCAGGTTAGAGCACCGGGTGGTAGCTGGCTAGAACAGTGACTAAGGTTCAGGGCCATGTACTGGGCGAAGGCCGACTGGGGGTGACTTTTAACAGTCTGATGGCCCGGAGATAGAAGCTGTTACTCAGTCTCTCGGTCCCAACTTTTATGCACCCGTATTGTCTCTGCCTCTTAGATGATAGCGGGGTGAACCGGCCGTGGCTAGGGTGGCTGAGGTTTTTCATGATCTTTTTGGCCTTACTGTGACACAGGGTGCTGTAGATGTTCTAGAAGGTAGGCAGTGTGCCCCCGGTGATGCGTTGGGATGACCGCACCTCCCTCTGAAGAGCCCTACAGTTGCGGACAGTGCAATTGCCGTACCAGGCGGTGATACAGCCCGACAGGATGCTCTCAATGGTGCATCTGTAGAAGTTTTGTGGCTAAGCCACATTTCTTCAGCCTCCTGTCTGTGTGGTTGTCAGTGATGTGCACGCAGAGGAACTTGAAGCTTTTGACCCTCTCCACTGGGATCTCACCTTTTCCCTGTAGGCTGTCTGATCGTTGTTGGTAATCAGGCCTACCACTGTTGTGTCGTGAGAACTTGATGACTGAGTTTGAGACGTGCCTTGCCACGCAGTCATGGGTGAACAGGGTGTACAGGATGGGGCTGAGCACTCACCCCTGTGGGAGAGTTGCTGCCTACCATCCTGTCAGGGAGTCCAGGACTCAGATGCACAAGTAGGGGTTCAGACCCAGGGACCTAAACTAAGTGATGAGCTTGGAGGGCACTATGGTGTTGAAGGCTTAGCTGTAGTCAATGAACCACATTCTTACATAGGTATTCCTCTTGTCCAGGTGGGATAGGGTAGTTTGCAGTGCAATGGCGATTGGTTCGTCCGTGGATCTGTTGGGGCGATTTGCAAATTGTAGTGGGTCTATGGTGTCGGGTAAGGTGGAGGTGATATGATCATTAACTAGCCTTTCAAAGCACTTGATGACAGACGTGAGTGCTCCGGGGCGACAGTAATTTAGTTTAGTTGCCTTTGCTTTCTTGGGTACAGGAACAATACAGTGGGGACAACAGACTGGGATATGGAGAGATTGAATATGTCCATAAACACTCCAGCCAGCTGGTCTGCACGTGCTCTGAGGACGTAGCTTGGGATGCCGTCTCGGCCGTCAGCCTTGCATAGGGTTAACACGCTTAAATGACTTAGGTCGGCCACAGAGAACAAGAGCACACAGTCCTCGTGAGCATCGAGAGCCCTCTTCGGCGGCTCGGTGTTGTTTTCCTCGAAGCGGAAGCAGGTGTTTAACTCGTCCGGGAGCAAGGCACCGGTGTGGCTGGCTTTCCCTTTATAGTCCGTGATTGTCTGGAGTCTCTGTCACACACGTCTTGTGTTGTCTTTGGGGAGAAAGAAATCAAGCATCCATGAACAATCATTGTAAGKTTGAAAAAAGATTGTTTGTTATTTTTCATTATCTCAATGGAACACATCAATGCTAGTAAACAKAAATCAGCCAAATATTTCACAATGATATGACATAGTTGAACACATTTTATTGCACACCATCTACAATCATCTTCTGTAGCCTACATACCATCTACAGTCCCCAATAGGTAGCTATGCCTGCCTATGGCACAACAACACTGCTCTTGAGAGAGAGCAGCAGGTGCTGTTCGCTTGTGCTGCCAAGCATCGACACCCACTCTCACACCCATCTTCATTTATCTATTTAGTGCCCAGCGCCCCGGACATTAAAGAGCACTAACCCTGTGCAACCGCCTGTGAAGAGCTAACCGGCCTCCCATTGGCCTCTGCAGGGTATGTCTGCAGCCAGGGAAGGAATGATTGTACAGGGACCATTAATGAATCAATCTTTCAATCCATCAATGAATGTGGCCATCGCTCTATCTGTGCCCAGTTTCAAACAATAGATGACTTCTGTGGAACTGGACCCARGGAGGCGGTCACAGATTTCAAAATCCACAGTGGAGAGAGGGATGAATTTAAGAGATGGAATGAGCTCGTTCTAGATGGGTGCCCAAAATGTTTGTGTATTTCTTTCTCACAGAACTCTTTAAATGAACAATATGGGATATTTCCTGTTGTTCAATGATAATTTCAATGAAAGATATAGGACTACCKTACCTATTGACTGCAGTTGGAATGAAAAGTCCAGATTGTGGCTTTAAAATGGGTAYAAATAACAATAAAGGTTTTTCTATTTAAACTGCAAACCCATGGAAGTGCTTGGTAGGACACTGTGATCATCCACAACAAGCATCAGAGTAATAAACCAGGAAATGACCTAGCAGCAGTTCCATGCAGTTGTTACCATGGGTTATGGGGTAGGTCATCCCGGCCCCGTCCTCAGTCACCCCGGTGACACATCTGACCCGATGTACAACCCTGTCCCCTTTCCGCCACCACCTCATTATGCACGGCCCAAATGCACATATGCACATCCCATATGCACATACTAAGACGTAAAATATGAGTCACCAAGAGACGAACGAGAGAGAGAGAGAGAGAGATGTATGCCCAATGTATGACCATATTAGAGAGACATATTTCCCTCAGATTACACAGATCCACAAAGAATTCGAAAACAAATCCAATTTTGATAAACTCCCATATCTACTGGGTGAAATTCCACAGTGTGCCATCACAGCAGCAAGATTTGTGACCTGTTGCCACAAGAAAAACAGTGCAACCAGTTGGTAACAACGCCTAAGGAAAACTAGAGCTTACACAAGCGTTGAACAATTCCATGGATTACTCTGATTGCTTGTTTGGTAATACAACAAAATGCTTCTACTACCCTAACAAACACCTACACGCAGTATTTGATGTGTTTTTTTATCCTATATTTGAATTCTTGAATTGCTGAGACTTTATAAAACCATCTACTGCTTACATAATGTTGTTATTTATCCATACACCCACTTTTTTAGAGTAATAAATAAGCCACATCTGTGACTTTTATCATATCCAACTGCAGTTCGAATACAGGTATGGTTAGTCCATTACTCTTTCTATTGAGATAACTTATCATTTGAACAACAGGATAAGTTATTGTAAAATTTCCCCGTAGTTATTGTTCTATTTAAAGAGGTTATCTGTGAGAGGAAAGTATTACATGTTAACTTTTAATCATAGCTTATATTTCACTTTTGTTATTATTATTTCTACCTCACTTGGTCTTAGCGCACAATTTGTTAACACCAGTTATACCCGATGCCCACATAAAGACTCCTCTCTGAATACTCTTGTAAGTAATGATTCTCCTCTCGCCCACTGTGATTATGTATTTGAGAAGAACGGACCCTCCATGGTCCAATACCCACGAAGATCATATCTATTTTGGAAGCTGCACCCAGATTAAGCGATGAGCCACATTCATGGTGAGAGTAGTAGAAAAGACTATGAGTTCGAATATGTACCATGAGATACAAGTCGGAGAGCTTACCCACTGAGCTTCAGAAACGAGAGAGACAGACCTGGACGAGACCCAAAGTAGGAGAGAGGGACCCGTTAGCTGAACTGATACGAGACGAGAGCTGAAGTGAGCAGAAGAGAAAGTACGAGGAGTAGAGAGAAGTGTGTTATAGGTGCCGTGTAATCCGCATATGGGCAACCATGTGAGACAGCAACGTTAGAGATGACTGTGCCCTGGGCCTAAGCTTCTCTCTCTCGGGACTGTCTCAGGAGTCGTCAGCCTTTGTCCAGCCCGGGCGACAAGGAAGCCTATTAGTAGTACACTGATTTAACATCAATCTACTTACACTGATGTGTGATTAACCTACTGTTAGGTCTTGTACATCTTTTGTGGACACTGCAGGCCGGAATGAGGACTGGATTGAAATCCTTATACAGTACTCAGTGTTCTTTCTCTTTTCACCAGCACATGGCCGATGGACAGAAATGTCAACAGAGTAGACTGCAGTATTCATCTCAAGATTTCATTATTTTCAGTCATCGTAATTCCAGTCGCAATATACAATACGAACAGTGTCATCATTAAAGGCCCAATCCGCAACTTGTCTTTTTTATATTGATAAGGAAGTGAAGTGGAACAGGCCTGGGTTGTGTATGGATTGAGGTGAGTATGTTTACATTTACATTTACATTTAAGTCATTTAGCAGACGCTCTTATCCAGAGCGACTTACAAATGTTTGTCATCTGTCTGTCCATCACCAGGAAGTGGAGTGTCTGATGTCACGATAATACCATTAGGCTTTGCAGGCGAACACTAATTCAAGCTGAAGGGAGTTGGGCTGAATAAATCCCCAACTTAGAGAGAGGCAACACCCTATTGACCCCACCGAGGACAAAGAACTGCTAACTCATACAAAATCTAATTGAGAGGTGAATCTTACTCWTGTTTATGAGCTTATTATATTTCTTTGAACGTTTAAAAGTAGTCTTCTGTCAAGAGTTTACATCTACACTGTGCCACTGAAATTTGTACATCCATACACACTTGTTCACATGGCTCACAAATAAATACTCTTTGAATGTGTCTTTCATGAATAACAGTAGATATGAACGTAACCACTCCTTTTTTCACTCAACTCTAAGTGTCTACAATGCCTGAGCTGATGCTGAATGTGTGTAATAATCAATGCCGAGTCTGAGATGTCTTATTCCCCAATAAACATGGCATAAAAGGCCTTAATCATCATGGATCTTTCTGGAAATAGAGTACTGCATTCTTAATTGAAATGTCCTGGATATGCCTTTAAAAAAGGTACATTTACTCAAAAACTCTCGTTAAAAAAAATATGTGTATTAGTCCACTGTTGATAGTCCTAAATATTTTGCATGTAAGCAGTCAAGTTCTCCAGATATAGGATTTTCAAGAAGCAAAGTGTCACCTGCCACATCACGTTGATGCATTTTGAAAACTTGACTGCTGACATGATAAAAATGTTGGGACGGTATCAACAGTGGGCTAATGAGTAAAATACCCAAAGATATTGGGGCAGCAGGTAACCTAGTGGTTAAAGCGTTGGGCCAGTAACCCGAAAGGATGTTGGATCGAATCCCCGAGCTGTCAAGGTAAAAATGTGTTGTTCTGCCCTCTGAACAAGGCTGTTAACCTGTTCCCTAGTAGGCTGCCATTGTAATTAACTATTTGTTGTTAACTGACTTGCCTAGTTAAATTTGTAAAATACATTAATCAAAATATTGTGGTTTTTGAGTGGATTTTCCCAGTGCAAACAGCCTCATTGCCTTGCAGGTTCAAGGGTCATCGCCCATGGGTCGTGTAGAGCACGAAACGTGGGTTATAGTCGGCAGACCAGAGATTTGGCCTTAGTTGACACATACAGAACGTGGGTGGTTCACTAAGTTTAAAAAAATTGCATGGATAAAGAAAGCATGTCGCAATTCACTTCATAGAAACAATTACTTTTTTTATTACAGCATTTCACTGTTTCCATTATTGGTAATGGTATGTGGTAGATTAACATGACTGTTGGGAATTTAGAAAACTCAAAATCATTTGATCGACTGCAGAACACATGGAATTCATTTCCAGTAATTATCTTTTTTCCTTACAATATTAAACAATTCAGAGACAGGGTGCAACACAAAAAGCTATCCCATATCACATCGATAAAAAAGGTCAACGTACAATAAACGTTTTAAAAACATCAACGTAAATAAAGTCCACACGAGTATCTCCCAAGACTAGATGGATTCTGTTTTTTCATCCTTGGTTCGATAAAAAAATATCGGACAGAAAACTTGTATTAACCAATGGGTATGTTAATCATATTACCAGTGTAAAAACAAAAAAAAGTTGTGCATTTTTCCGAAACTAAAATATAAAAAGCCGGACACAGTTGGGGCTTGTGTTACCAGGTCGACAAGAGGCCACACAGGAAATTGGATGTCGAACGAGGGATGTAACTTCCTAGATCCAAGACCACGCCCCCATCCTGTAGCRCTCTCTACCCCGTYTTGATGTTTGGACACCACACCCSACAKCTTTGGSKCCGTCCACKGTACCGCCCCTGGTTGGTTGGTAGTACTTCCTCACTCCTGGCTTGGCTAGGCGAGGGCCTGCTCCTCTATTGGTGGAGGTGGTAGGAGGGGCGGGGTCAGCGCCTGGACATGGATGGTCATCCATCGCAGTGCAGCTTTGTGTTGTTGGTGTGGTTTTTCTTGACAAGTTATACGGCTAAAAAGAAGTGAGTGGAAAGAAGGCAATGCAGGAGGAGGGGGTGTACAGTGCATGACGGAGGGATGGTCTTCACGATGACGCCTGCTTCTCCTGTTCAATGGCTGGGGACAGAGAGAGACAGAGAGACAAAAGAACAGTGATGAGAATCTCACTGGCAACACCCTTGAGGCATAAATGGTCTTTCACTTACCCTAGGCCTATCATGTCTACTGTAGCATAGCTTAGACACACAATGTTAATATTGAAAAGGTAGGATTATATTCTATAGGAGTACCCGTAGGCCTACAGTACAGTAGCCTTCTTATGACGCATCTCACTGGGCAGACATTGGTTCAACGTAATTTCATTGAAATAACGTGGAATCAACGTTGATTCAACCAGTGTGTGCCCAGTGGGATAGGTCTAATAAAAAAATATTAAAAAATATAGTATTCATGTGTCATATCATAATGTCAGACTATTGCATAAATGTCTGTATCCTTACTTTCTTTAGTCGGCAGCGGATTCTTCTCCTGCGTCTCGGTCTTTTTCAGCTTGGTCTTGTCGAAACTGGCGACCTCCTCGAGATTTGGCTTGTCAGACATGATTGCGAAGAGTCTGTCAAAACGAGAAGCATTGTTTTAATTAAACATATGCGCAGACAGCACTGCAGCCACAATAGCTTTTCCTCAAGTGCGCAACTAGGGACGTAACCAAAACGTGTAAGTAGTGCGCCTGCATTCTTTTGTTCGCCCCTAGCAGAGCCTGGTGCAATTTGCCTCACATCCCGTTACCCAATTCAGGGACCATGTCACACACAGTGGCACAAAACCGCACCCCACAATGAATGGCGCCTAATATTCCCCAAAATGAACATTTACATAACAGTACGCGTTCCCATGCTGAGAACGCCGAAAAGAGAAAAAGCGGTTCGCCACACATAACCAACTATACGTTCAATTCAACAGCTAAAGTATAAAGATACTGTATATTATATGTATTTTTATTTAAAAAATATTTGTCTACAATGCTGATCAGACTTCAATTCCACGTGTATGGTCTAAGACTCGCCTCTCCCTTGGGCAGCGCAATCTGGAGAACCACCGCCCAGATCCGCTTTACCTTCGAAGATAGGCTCCCAAATTGTACCGCGACTCCCTCAAATAGGCCCCCCTCATGACTATACGTGTCATACCATACTATCTAAAGGCACATTTCAAATGTTATTACGCATGACTTACGACAATTGACTGTAGCCTATCGCCACCACAAAGAATCTGAACAAAGGATATAGACCGATATGGCTAGTGTTACAAAACGAACCTCAAATAGAACACATATCCACTCGTTTCTATTTACTAGTTAGATGTTTCTTTCAAAAAAAGAGGTTGCACCCATCCAAACATCTTTATAGTCGCACCTTTTGTCCTTGGCATGGTACAGGTTAGAATGTTCTCGCAATGATACATTCATGTTAGTTACACTATTCTGGCAGCATTTCAGCAGATATCAGGTATCCTACTTTTATATGACCAATACCATAAAGTTAATATGAATATCAGTGCTTACCAAAGTTGGACTGATTGACTAATGGTACTTCTCCAGGCTTTGCGTTGCAGCAGTGTGTCCCGCCTTTGCGCAAGCATAGGAGATATACTGAGCAATATGCAAATGAGCCTGACGTCATCATACAGCTCCCATCCAGGAGCGATTTGGAAATTAAATACATGCTATATTATAATTTGAATACATTGAACATTATTTTTCAACGGCGGGAATTTGAACAAATTATGGACACGTGATACGTGTCCAAAATGTCCAAAATGTGTTTTTAATCACTTTATTCACCGAGTTTCAGGAACCACAGAGAGAAGTATGCACAAGACGCCACCTGTCGGGAAATGGAGGTATGTACCACATACTGTATTTATCACCATTATCATGTGACTTTTTCTTACACCCTTTGATTTCTAAAAGAGAAAAAAACATGTCCCTTCTATTAACTCGGTTTGGCAAGCAGTCATATGGTCTCTATGAACAAACGCATATGATTATTCCCACTGGCAAATTGTATCTATTGTTAGTTACTATTAAGACGTTTGAGTTGCTATAACTATCTAATAGCACTTACGTCTTATTTTCACCTGATGATCCTTTGTGAAGTATGGTATGGTTACGTGACAGTTTGGCCTGGTTCAGATTAAATACCTAATAAGCACGTGGATGCCAGCTATGGATCTTTTCATCAGCCACTATCCATCACTAAGGAATCAAAAATGACATTCCTCATGTCTACTGAGAAACTGTTGCCAACTCCCCATACAGAACATGACAAGGCAGTAATAAGGCACCCGACCATACAGAACATGAGAAGGCAGTAATAAGGCTCCKCCCCATACAGAACATGACAAGGCAGTAATAAGGCACCCCCCATACAGAACATGACAAGGCAGTATTAAGGCACCCCCCCACCGTCAGGGTAGTAGACCTATATATATGATATACCATATAGGGCTGTAGCCATCAGCCACACCACCCAGCATCCCCCTTGTTGGCAGTTGTCTCAGTCTGAGCCTAAACAAGGATATTCGTCCTGGTCGGTCCTTGGATGGGAGTCCAGGGCAAAGCGTCTCAGACTAGGAGCGCTGATCTAGGACCAGTTTAGCCTTTTAGATCACGATTAATAAGATTACATGGTCAAGGAGGACCTGATCCTAGATGGTGGTTGGGCGGTGGTGTTGCATGGCCAGTATGGTGAACTCGCCTTTCTAAAGACCTGTGATTGACAAACATTCATTCCACCAAGGTCCTTGCTTTCACATGGCACTGCCACAAGATTATGGTGCTATGAGCAGCAACACATGCTCCTCATATGGCCACTTAATTACTCACATCTTCCAATGGGATCACACAACCCCACCCCCCATAAGGAAAAGAACAGTGTACTGTATAACAATTCATCTGAGGATCCTCAGTAACCAAAGGTCAAAGAAAAGAAGACAGTCAGCATTATGTAATGTCATTGTCAAAGTTTTTATTGTCAATGAAAACCCTGGTGGTGTAAAAAAACAATGTGTGGCTGCCTGTCCGCCAGCAGTTTTCAACCAATCCGCCAATTCATTCTGAAGACTGCCTTTGGCGCACACTCACCGTACAACAGGAGAACATGAACGCAGAGGAGTTACACTCGTACATTATAACTTTTTTCTCAACAAATACTTGGAGAAAAAAAAACACTTAAGACATGAGGAAAGTAGAACTTTGAAGTTAATGACCTTTTGGCTGTGGGTTGTTCGACCAATCACCATTTGACAAGATGGATAAACTTGATATACAGAGGTACTGGCCCCAGTTTTTCCAAGTTATCGGATCGAATTTCGGCAATCGGATCGGATTAAATATATATAAATACAGCAGGTGTATCATTGACTTGAATGTGGATACCCGTTCTATTAATTTCATCCTATCCGATTGCTGAAATCTGAAAAGATAACTTTTGAAAAACTGGGCAGCAGGAGATTAGTAGTGGTGTTGGGAGTTTTAGTAAATGAGCAATTTCAAGATTGTAAATCAGAAATACGAAGGTGAGCATGAGGCCCTGCAATGACACCAGTCCGTCACAAGAGGGAGTGCACTACCAGGTAAATGAAGGAAACTAAAATGGCAAATCAGATTTGGCCTTGTTACGTGGCACTAACGAAAGAATGTTTTAACTAGAATGCCAGAAAATGTGGAAATGCTTACAACGGTCTCTCTCATATCTCAAATTGAATTCCATGATACAATATTGGGACTATTGAGACAATGCTAGATGCTTAAACATTATGTAGGTATCTATCTGCTGGTTGAACAAATACAGCCTCTACTCTGGATCTTTTTGAGAAAAAAAACTTGACTTAAGTCCCACACTAACTAAAATGTTMCTGGTTAAAGAAATGTAAAAAAATTAATCAGCTGTTGATGACTAAACAACCCTGGGTGGCATTGATTAGCACACACCGTAGCAAAACATTTCGCAACAGAAAATGAAGACAGGCATTTCTTATTGTACAGATAGTCCCTCCCCGTTTGCTACCGTTTTGAGTCTAGTGAATAGGACCCTGGTACTTTGTAATCGGCATGTATTGATGAAACAAAGGTGCCTCTAAAACCAACAGCGTTGCAGATTCTCCACAGAGCAGGTTAGAACAGTCAGATGAGTCAAGAAGTGACATCACACAATGGAATGCTTTCATTTATAGTGAAATGGAAGGAAAATGAGGTACAAACAAACAGGAACATCGTTAGGCAATGGACCTTTGGTTAAAACGACAGCSAGATCCCTTGGGTGGCAAGGCTGGCAAAGCATGATATTGAAACAAACACAGTAAGGAAATCTTAACATGGRAATACGCATAAATAGAAACTTGCTGGTCTCAAAGAGGAGGTGATACTCTTTCTTGGGTCTCCACACGGAACAACGGAGCAGGGAAAGTGGGAGTGGCCTATAGAATCGGTCACGTGTAATTGGCCCAAACCGTCATGGTTTAAGGACTTCCGGGAGGGCGTGGTCGTTGAAGGTGCGAGCCGATTGGACCATGAGGAGAGAAACGGCCGCTGTGCCCTCTGCTCGTGGCCATCCTTTACAAGGGCACGTGGCTGAAGAGGTAGGACACCGACTCGCCGTTGTGGGTTCTCCTGATCGCCTCGGCCAGGATCATGGCTATATCTATGATCTGGTGGAGACCATAGAAATACAACATAATATATACATCTCTATGGCAGACAACCATCAACCAGTGCCTCAGGTCAGGTCACCTATAGGGCAGCCAATCAACCCTGTTTGGAATGGTTAGCTCCAACAGCAGCAAGCTACAGTTTCGAGACATGGGAGAGGCAAAACGCTGCATGTATCAACAAAGGGATTCCTCAAACCTTATTGGCTAAAAGGTACCAGGACGTGTGAGTAAACAGGAAGTGCCCATCTGGACAGTGGGTACCTGTATCTTTGGGCACGACTTCATCTTCTCCTCCTGGGGGATGGTGTTGGTGACCACCACGGCCTCGAAGGGAGCATCGTTGATGCGCGCGATGGCCGGACCGGAAAATATGCCGTGCGTGAGGATTGCATAGACCTTGATCGCACCGGCATCAATCAATCTAGAGAGAGATATGAGTGGTGTAATATTTATTTTAAAAAATAAATAAAAAWAAWAATAAAAAAAGTGACAGTAATATGGAAACTGTGTTTGAAAGTCAGATAAAATAATGCACATGAACAACGTAGAAAAATTAAATATGCACAAGCATCAAATAGAAGAGGGAAATGTTGAAGAGTTTCAGAGAGACAGTGAAACGGGAGCCATGGTTGAGACTCGAACAAACGATAATGACTTCCAGGTTTTTTCCCCTTTTCTCTCAGGCCGCCTATGTGCAAACAGTAAAATGAAAATAGCAGAAAACTTGAGTTAAAAACAGCTACGTTTTGTAACTGCAGCAAACAGGAGGGCTTCTACATTTGGCCAAGCCCCCATTCTGATGCAGAAAAAAACCCTGAGTGGATTTTGAGTCTCCACATCACTTCTCACCCTCTACACAATCTCTCTCATTAGGTTTGATACAGTGGTTCAGGTCAATAACCAATACTGTGATTTGAGATCAACGGATGCTCAACTGATGAGACTACATAGCAACCATCTATAAATACTGACTTGTATTGACACCACAAGCCACAAATAAACTAGATCAAGGCCATGGTAGAATAACTTTGGGGATATTAGGAGCTGTGTGAGTGTATATACGTGTGTTTGCTCACTTCTCAGCAGCTTTGCAGATGGTACCGCAGGTGTCGGCCATGTCGTCGACCAAGATGGCCACGCGGTCCTTCACGTCACTCTTATACACATCTAGATGCAGATGGTACCGCAGGTGTCGGCCATGTCGTCGACCAAGATGGCCACGCGGTCCTTCACGTCACCGACCAAGACCATGCGGTCCACCTCGTTGGCCTTCTTCCTTTCCTTGTGGATGAGGGCAAACTCCACATTCAGACGGTCAGCGATGGAGGTCACTCTGGATACAGGAATTTAAAACGAAGAGATATGAGAAATATGAGATCTGCATGTCAGCGCTCAGCTGAAATAGCATCTCATTCGCATGACCTCCAGAAGTCTAGCATAACTCATCTGGAAGATGGACAAGTACAAAGAAACTCCAATGAAAGGTTAAACGAGAGATGAACAGGTCCAAACATTTCTGACTTTCCCCATAGCTTTTCCACATTGTTGAAGACCTCAGGAGCAGCCGTATCTGGTTCATGTGACCCTGCCACATTGAATTGGTTATTACCGTTTGGCTCCTCCAGCGTCAGGGGACACAATGCAGCTGTTCTTCCACTCTGGAATGTTCTCCCGGATCCACTGGAGGACCGCGGGCTCTGCATACAGGTTGTCCACGGCGATGTCGAAGAATCCCTACAGAGAGATCAGAAAAAAAGTTTCAAACATTTCCCCTTTAACATGATAATATACAGCCTCTCCGATTAGCCTAATATTGAGCAAAAACAGAGAGTACTTCAGACTTCACTGCAATAACTTGGGATGAAACTAAAATTGATTAACTACTACTACTCGTTTCAATTCAATATAACCTAATTTAAATCGACAGGGGAAACTGCACCCTGCAATTGCATTGCTGTGATGTGTTGGACGCTGCCTACCTGGATCTGCGAGGCGTGGAGGTCCATTGTGATGATGTGGTCGGCGCCGGCTACAGACAGCATGTTGGCCACCAGCTTGGCTGAGATCGGAGCACGACTCTGGGACACAGAGGGAGTTACAGGCTCTTTCAAATGAAGCACACTATTTCATTATTCAGCGTGGCAACAATTGTAGTACTACAGTAAAATGCCCTGGATTTAAATAACTAGTGAAGTCTAAATCCTCTGCTCCTCCACAAGGAACACAATCCTTGTTGGCTACAGGTTGTCGCGTGTTCCAACACAGACATCTTGGTCTTCTGRGGTTAATYCACACAGCCCTCTGTAGCCAAATAGCAGCACGAGGTGACCGTAGAGATTCTGGTTTCAGGGGACAAATCACAGGTTACTTTATTTACACACAAGTTCAACTCTGGCAAGACYCTTGTTTCAACATCTATTTTGTACTAGGTCACATTCCACAGTGCCATGAATGGATTTAACATGCTTCAGGGAAAAGACAACCGTGATAGGCCTACATGTGGAATGAAACATCCATCATTTGGTATAATCAAACATACCCCGTCTAAATCCTTCTTGTACTGAACTTTGATTTACAAACACAAGTAAACCCTCTGTCTGAAATCTGTTATGTCCTGTTCTAGAACTTGTAGTTCCGAGTGTTTGTATAGGCTACAGATGTATTTCCCAACTTGTCCTCCAGTAACCCCRACAGCACACATTTTTGTTGTAGGCCCAGACAAGCACACCTGATGCAACTAATCATCAAGCCCTCAATGAGTTGAATCGGGGTTGCGACTAGATGGGATGCCCCTAATGTCAGAAGTTACTTTTCAAAGCAGGTTAGGAACATTGAAGTAAGGTTAGGAAAAGGGTTAGCTAAATTGCAAAAATTCTCCAATGTGACCTTGAATATACAAGTTATGACATTAGCAGGATTCCTGCTAGACATGACCTTGAATCAGTTAAGTCAGCCCGGGGCTACAACAAAAATGTGTGCTGTTGGGGGTACACTGGAGGACTGGAGCAGGGAGACACTGGGCTACAGTATGCCACTACGTTAGAGGGGCCTTTGAGGTCTGGCATGTTACACCTTCATGTTAGAAAACATAATAGGGCTCCCGAGTGGCACAGCGGTCTAAGGCACTGCATCTCAGTGCAGTACCTTACTAGTACCTGGTTCGAATCCAGGCTGTATCACATCCGGCCTGTGATTGGGAGTCCCATAGGGCGGTGCACAATTGGCCCAGCGTCGTCCGGGTTTGGCCGGAGTAGGCCGTCATTGTAAATAAGAATTTGTTCTCAAATGACTTGCCTAGTTAAATAAAGGTTAAATATGCTCCAAAATGTTAGAGATCTCGTGCTTAGGGTRTCATGATAGTAACTGGTGCTTGATACACTGTCTTTGGGTTGATAGAGAGAAAGAGGGAGAAACTTGCTACATGAGGAAACGGTTGTTACTTTATTAACTGGAACAGTGTGTGACAATCATTTACCAGATAAGCGGTGGTCTGTGAACTTTTTCTCCCCTCTTGGAATGCCTGACGTCAACTTTCTGTTTCTAGGCCTAATTGTTGTCGGGTGATGAACCATGCTCTGATTCAAACCTACAGCTATATTTGGTAGATGCTGTATTTTTCGTAAGGTTTTTGTGTAGTAACACAGAAGTTATTGGATGACATTCACATTTGAAGAATCTCAAAGTAGCTACCCTTTGCCTTGATGACAGCTTTGTACACTCTTGGCATTCTCTCAACCAGCTTCACCTGGAATGCTTTTCCAACAGTCTTGAAGGAGCTCCCACATATGCTGAGCACTTGTTGGCTGCTTTTACTTCACTCTACGGTCCAACCCATATCAACTGGGTTGAGGTTGGGRGATTGTGGAGGCCAGGACATCTGATGCAGCACTCCATTACTCTCCCTGGWCAAATAGCCCCTACACAGCCTGGAGCTGTGTTGGGTCACTGTCTTGTTAAAAAAAAATATATAGTCCCACTAAGCGTAAACAAGATGGGATGGCATATTGCTGCAGAATGCTGTGGTAGCCATGCTGGTTAAGTGTGCCTTGAATTCTAAATAAATCAGTGTCACCAGCAAAGCACCCCCACACCACCTCCATGCTTCATGGTGGGAACAATACATGCAGAGATCATCTGTTCACCTACTCTGGGTCTCACAGAAACACAGTGGTTGGAACCAAAAACATAAAATTAGGGCAGATTTCCACTGGTCTAATGTCCATTGCTTGTGTTTCTTGGCCCAAGCAAGTCTCTTCTTAGTAGTGGTTTCTTTGCAGCAATTCGACCATGAAGGCCTGATTCATGCAGTCTCCTCTGAACAGTTGATGTTGAGATGTGTCTGTTGAACTCTGTGAAGCATTTATTCGGTCCTCATGAGAGCCAGTTTCATCATAGTGCCTGATGGTTTTTGCAACTGCACTTGAAGAAACTTTCGAAGTTCGACATTTTCCGGATTGACTGACCTTCATATCTTAAAGTAACGATGGATTGTCGTTTCTCTTTGCTTATTTGAGCTGTTCTTGCCATAATATGGACTTGGTCTTTAACCAAATAGAGCTATCGCCTGTATACCACCCCTACCTTGTCACAACACAACGGATGAAGGAAATCAATTCCACCATTTAACTTTTATCAAGGCACACCTGTTAATTGAAATTAACTCCAGGTGACTACCTCATGAAGCTGGTTGAGAGAATGCCAAGCGTGTGCAAACCTGTCATCAAGGCAAAGGGTGCCTACTTTGAAGAATCTCAAATATATTTTGATTTGTTTAACACTTTTCACTACATGATTCCATATGTTATTTCATAGTTTTGATGTCTTCACTACTATTCTACAATATAGAAAATAGTACAAATAAAGAAAAACCCTTGAATGAGTAGGTGTGTCCAAACTTTGACTGGTACTGTAAACATGCTACGTTTTGCACTACATACTGAACACCACACAGTGAATCATAGTAGTGATTTATTTGTGCCTGGGACCAGCCCGGCAGATAGGCTTACCTTGTCTTTTTTGTCCTGCCGGGCGTAGGGGAAGCAGGGGATGACGGCGGTGACGCGGGACGACGAGGCGATCTTGCACGCGTTGATCATGATCAGCAGCTCCATCAGATTGTCGTTGATCTCGCCGCAGCCGCTCTGCACAATGTAGACGTCCTCGCCGCGCACACTCTCCCCGATCTCCACGCTGACCAAGAGAAGCGGCATTATTATTTAGTGTCATCTTAAGGAAAGGATGAGGATCATAATTCTTACCACCACCATGGAACCTCACACTCACCTCCACACTGAGGTAGAGAAGATCATCCCTTCCTCCTCATCACCCTGCTCGTATCGCTCTACGCCTATAGCTCCTATACCCTGACGGAGAAGGCTGATCATAATCTTCTCACCAAGGACCGTTATCAACTAGGCCATCTCCCCTCCCCCTACAAGGTATGCTTAGAAAAAAGGGCAACTGCTACTCACTCATGAAAGATACTGCACCAAGAATCACTTTCCAACAACACAGTATCATAACCGCACGCCAAAAGCGGAGGACTGATGGAGGTCTGGTGCAGTAAATTGGAGTGACCAGAACGAGCTTAACGTTGACTAACTAGCCTCACGTGAGAACTCATTTGAAAGTGCGTGTGGAAAAGCAGACTTCTGGAAATCAGTGTACACACACACACACACCATCTCTCCACAAGTTGCAGGCATCAAAACAAGTTAAAAAAGAAACGTCTGAAACATTCCAGACAGGACAACCTCCCTTCCCTACCTCCGCTGGAGCCACGTGCTCACATCTGACCAAGAGGCAATTAACGCAACAGCCGGTCTACCTATCTGAACCACCCAGAAGAGGAGGCACGAGGGAATCTGTGTTCTAAGGGGAGAGCGTAAGCAAGATGTGAGGAGACACGAGACCCACCGCTACTGTACAGACTAGGACTGTCGCAGAGTATTAAAAAAAAATGTGATCGACCGAGAGTGTTCTTTCGACCAATCGTATTTTTCCATATATAGGCACACCCTAAGTTAATAAAATCAACAGTATGCACTGAGCTTGTCTGATGCTTTAAGCGCACTGTTTGATGAAATAATTAAGACACACAAGATAACCAGTTGAAAAACAAACTGTTTCTGACCACCCCTCCCCCCGCTGCTGTCCTTCGCAGATTCTGCCGCAACGCTCCTGAAGTTGCTGGTAATAGGCCTGGTTGTAACTATATTTGAGAAGCAAAAACGAAGAATTATGTTGTTTAACCTGCAAACCAACTCAACGGCATATTGAAGATCGTTTCAGAACCACGGACATCAACCGCAATCCAATGAGGGAGGTGCTCACTAACGATTCAGTTCAGCACCTTGGAGAGCACCACTGCAGCAGCCACTGTCAAGCATTTAAAACCGGCCAATGTTTTAGCATGAAAATAGAAAAACTAAGTAGACCAATTTACTGTTTTCAAACGGTATGTCATATTCGTTGTCGAACTATGGTAATCAAACTGCTGTTTGCAGCAGTTTGACACTTTTGGCATCAATCCCTTACTACAACTAAATGCTGCCATACTGCAAACTTTAACATTTTGTCTTAAGTAGGCCTAAGAAGAGTATCAAGTATTTACCGTGTGTACCGGTAGATAAGTCTTAAGCTACAATTAGGCTCCTTTGTTTGTACAGTCTGAATGTACCATCCCCGCGGCCTAGTCACTAGCTAGCACAATATGCTAACATTAGCGAGCTAGCAAAACATTTGGCTATAGGATGGCACTGGCAGTATGGGATTATGGAGAGTGCATTCAATTGTTTATTTGTCATCTTGCTACGTAGTTATCTAGCTGTGGGACACTGCACTAACTCAGCAGCTAACACAGGCAGCTGTATCATGGAAACTAGCTAATCTATTGTCTCTAACATTAGTAGCTACAGTGGTTAGCTAGCTTAGAGAAGTATTTACTGTTGTGTGCATTCCGTCTATGCACTTAGCTAGCTACCATCCCATAGCCTACATTGCACATGAAGTAGAGGTCAACCGATTAATTAGGGCCATTTTCAAGTTTTCATAATRGGCATTTTTGGACGCCGATTACATTGCACTCCACAAGGAGACTGCGTGGCAGGTTGACCACCTGTTATGCGAGTGCAGCAAGGAGCCAAGGTAAGTTGCTAGCTAGCATTAACCTTATCTTATAAAAAAACAAATCAAACTACACATGGTTGATATTACTAGTTTAACTAGTTTGTCCTGCGTTGCAAATAATTAATGTGGTGCCTGTTAAATTTATCATCGAATCACAGCCTACTTCGCCAAACGGGTGATGATTTAACAAGTGCATTCGCAAAAAAAGCAGCGTCGTTGCACCAATGTACCCAACCATAAACATCAATGCCTTTCTTAAAATAAATACACAAGTATATATTTTTTTAAACCTGCATATTTAGTTAAAATATATTCATGTTAGCTGGCAATATTAACTGGGGAAATTGTGTCACTTCTCTTGCGTTCTGTGCAAGCAGAGTCAGGGTATATGCAGCAGTTTGGCCTGCCTGGCGTGTTGAACTGTGTGAAGACCATTTTTTCAGAACAAAGGCCGTTAATATTTTGCCAGAATTTCACATAATTATGACATAACATTGAAGGTTGTGCAATGTAACATCAATATTTAGACTTATGAATGCCACCCGTTCAATAAAATATGGAACGGTTCCGTATTTCACTGAAAGAATAAACTTTTTGTTTTCGAGATGATAGTTTCCGGATTTGACCATATTAATGACCTACGGCTCGTATTTCTGTGTTTATTGTATTATAATTAAGTCTATGATTTTATATTTGATAGAGCAGTCTGACTGAGCGGTGGTAGGCAGCAGCAGGCTCGTAAGCATTCATTCAAACAGCACTTTCCAGCGTTTGCCAGCAGCTCTTCGCAATGCTTGAAGCACAGCGCTGTTTATGACTTCAAGTCTATCAACTCCTGAGATGAGGCTGGCTATACTATAGTGCCTATAAGAACATTCAATAGTCAAAGGTATATGAAATACAAACGGTATATGAAATACAAACGGTATATGAAATACAAACGGCATTGAGAGAAATAGTCCTGTAATTCCTATAAACTACAACATAAAACTGGGAATATTGAAGACTCATGTTAAAAAGGAACCACCAGCTTTCATATGTTCTTCATATGTTCTCATGTTCTGAGCAAGGAACTTGAACTTTTACTTTCTTCTCCAACACTGTTTTTGCATTATTTAAACCAAATTGAACATGTTTCATTATATATTTGAGACTAAATACATTTTTATGTATCTATTATATTACATTAAAATAAAAAAGTTATCATTCAGTATTGTTGTAATTGTCACTATTACAAATATATATATAAAAAAATAATTAATAATAAAAAAACATATAAAATGTAAAAAACAATAGCCTGATTAATCGGCATTGACTTTTTTGGTCCTCCAATAATCGGTATCAGTATTGAAAAATCATAATCGGCCAACCTCTAATATGAAGTGTGGCTGGCTCATCCATGGATGTAAGGAGAAAATCCCCTTGTTTTTTTTCTTTTTTGTTAGCTCCCACGCGGGGGTTTGTGCTCTCTGATTGGCTCAAAGTTAAATTGAGTGCCACTGACGAGCGTTGCGATTCTACAAGTAGAATGAGTAGGTTCGTCGTTACAGGTTCTGTTTTTGTTCTTGCAAGAGAAGGGACGGCCTCCCACTGTGTTAAGTACCTATCGGCAGTGAGATTCTCYGTGTGTTTCATACTTTTTATTTATTTAACTAGGCAAGTCTGTCAAGAACAAATTCTTATTTACAATGACGGCCTCCTGCGGGGGCTGGGATGAACAAAATCTATATATGACAACACATATCACGATAGAGAGACCTATGACAACACAGCATGGTAGCAACACAACAGCAACACGGTAGCAACACAAAACATGGTACAAACATTGGGCACAGACAACAGCACCAAGGGCAAGGTAAAGACGACAATACATCACACGAAGCAGTCACAACTGTCAGTAAGAGTGCCCATGATTGAGTGAAGAGATGGAGATAGAACTGTCCAGTATGAGTGTTTGTTGCAGCTTGTCCCAGTCGCTAGCTGCAGCGAGCTGAAAATACGAGCGACCCAGGGTCGCGGCGATGTGTCCTATAAGGAGCATTGGTGGCAAACCTGATGGCCGAATGGTAAAGAATATCAAGCCGCTCGAGAGCACCCTTACCTGCCGATCTATAAAATCACATCTTTGTAATCTAGCATGGGTAGGACGGTTATCTGAATCAGGGTTAGTTTGGCAGCTGGGGGAAAGAGGGGCGATTACAATAAAGGAAACCATGTCCAGATTTAACCTAAGCTTTACTATGTGCTGAGTGAAGGACAGTGTACCGGCTAGCCTTACTCCCAAGTACTTGTGTGAGGTGACTACCTCAAGCGCTAAACCCTCAGAGGCAGTAATCACACCGGTTGGGAGAGGGGCATTCTTCTTACCAAACCACATGACCTTTGTTTTGGAGGTGTTCAGAACAAGGTTAGAGGCAGAGAAAGCTTTGGTGTAGAGCATTTAACACAAAGCCAGGTATAATATAGCTGACAAAAAAAACACTATTGCACATAGGGGACAAAGTAATGTAGCTAGGCTAAATCAATAGGAGACCTTAGCTCACCTTGGTTCATGGGGCAGTGCAGTGAACTCACTCACACCCATTGCATCATATTACAAGTATTGTAACGTCTACGTGCACCAGCGCAGGTTTATGTAGTAGTTACCATCTCTACTGAACAATTAGGTCAGCTTGCTTACTGGCTGGAAAAGAACCTAGATTAAGTGCATGACATCATTTAGGCTAAAATGGAACTGAGGGTGGCAGCAGGGCAAACAACTATAGGAATAAATCAGATAAGGAAAATGTATAAATGAAAAACATATATTTTATATTTGAGTCATTTTAGCAGAGGCACATATACAGAGCAACTTACAGGTGCAATTAGGGTTAAGTGCATGACATAATGTAGGCGGAGATGGAACCAGGGGTGGCATCAGGGCAAACAACTATAGGAACAATTCGGATTTAAAAAAAAACATACATTTTAGCAGAGGCTCTTATACAGAGCGACTAAAGGTACAATTAGGGCACATCGACCGATTTTTCACTTAGGGGATTAGGGGATCGGTTAGGGGATTCAAACAGCCGGCTTTTGGTTGCTGGCCCAACCCTCTTACCCACTAGGCTACCTGCACAGATATCACTCAGTTCTTTTCATTACATTTTGTAGCTGCAACGTTTCAAGACGTTTGCATACTGAACGTGGCCTTGTTCTCTGTTGCTGCAGTAGTTGGTTCTGTTTACGCGAACTGTTGGCTATTATCAAGTCACGTGAGTCTTTTCGCAAACTAGCTAGCATGTTGTATCTTTCAAAGTTACGACTCAACAATGAACACCAGCATGCGCAACCATGGGATTACATAACTACATTTAACTAACTAGCCAATTTAGGGATTGATCTAATAACGTCAGCAAGCTAGCGTTATTCAGTGACGTTCGCATAGCTGGCAAACTTACTACTCCTGCGCACATGTGATTGCATGACCCAGGCTGCAGTAAGTTAACGTCCAGCACCAGCGAGCTTGCTAGGCTAACGCAGCTGGTAAGTTAACTAATCATGCACCTATCTAAAGACAGACGAGAAATGCGTAAAAAATAAACCTACCATGTTTCTTGGTTGGAGAATTTCTTCGTTATCACTTTCCCCAATTCCAGTCCGAGGCGATCAGCCACTTTTTGTGACAGGTCTTGGTGGGAGCTCCCGCTGAAAAGCACGATGTTCGGCATGTCCTATAATTTTTTGTGCAATTTGGTTATGCGAGTAGGAGATTTTGGATGCAACAATTATCCCTCAAGGGGCAAGTTAGCTAACAAGTTAACTTATTATCGCTGTAGCCCACGCATAGCAGATCAGCACGAGAGGAGACCTAAAACTGAAAAGGAAGTGAGAATCGTGTTTGCATGGTAGAGCGGAAGTGCCGCTTCCTAATTCTTCTTCTTCTTATTTGGGATTGTTTTGGCGGCTCGCATCCGATTTCAGGTGCATGCACTGCCACCTACTGTACTGGAGTATGAGGCTATTCACGGCGTACCTACCTAAAATTATTTGTGATACAGTATTATACAGTTGCGGAAAAGGAACAATTATCTTACCAACTATTAGCCCTCAATAAAATGATAAAGAAATACCACCCTATTCCACTATTTACCCTATCTAATCCTACTCAACACCCCCCTGCAACCTTGTAAACCAAAGTATTTCTCTGCGGCTGCCATCCTCTTCCTCATTGGACAAAATCGATGCCTTTCTTCTTAGGTGGGTTTTTTCTGCGGTTGGCATCTGACGTTATGGTTCATGCTATTTGGAAGTCCAAAACTCCATCCCACCAAAACAGGCTGACATTTCAGGCGCTCTTTTCAAACAGCTTTTACACAAAAATGACGTTATCATAATTTTCACAATTTCACAGTATTATTCCAACCTCATACTGTGGAAATATATATAAAACCGGAAAAAAGTTTTGTCTGCACTGGGCCTTGTATTTATGTATTTGCTTGTCCTGCCACACATACATCAGGCCTACTATGACTGACTAATGCCTCAATCACACCGACAGCGTCATTGCATTTTGGTACACCATTTACATTTACATTTAAGTCATTTAGCAGACGCTCTTATCCAGAGCGACTTACAAATTGGAGTACATTCAATTCCAAGTAACGCTGCGTTTGCCTTGCAGCTTTGCGTTGCAGAGGCATTTGCAGTGCGTTCTGTGTGGTGCATATGTTGGATTTATCAAAAGTGTGCGTCAAACTGTATGCGTAGACGGCTTGACAGAAATAGTAGCAGAAGGTGAGTGTTGAACTTTTGTTGCACACATATCCAGATGATGACACTATTGGTGTGATCAAGGCATAATAGTTACACGTACTGTTGGTTTGAAAAGCACATTGGCCAGAGAGTCGGAAAGGAATGGTCCCTTACAGATTGTGGTCTTTCAAAATGTCCTCACAGTCATCGTCGTCCCCCCCTTTACCCTTTAAGGCCTTTGGATCTGTGTATTTTAACTTGATTTAACTCTGAGATTGTAGTCAGATGATACCTCAAGTGCCTCTTTTATCCACACACAGAAACCTTTGTCAACGCCTTGGTGATACACTCCCTCCTACTATGATCACATGAGAAGCATCACGCTAGGAAAGAAGGGCCTCCTTTTCACTTGAAATGAATAGATTGTTTTATGTCCAAATGAATAAGACGTAATTTGGAATAAAACATTTTCATGTTCAAAATGGCATTAGCATTTTTTTTGTCGATAGAGAAAGCTACTAGGCCTAGGGTGTAGAAAAATGAGGCAGTGCACAAGTTCTTCTAAAAGATATTAGTGGAGCAAATTAGAGAGCAAGTGAAGACACACCATGACCCTCAGATATGTAAAACATTTTAATGGGTCAGAGAAGCTGAAAAAATATTGAGTGGATTTTTATGTTTCTGGTCGATGAAATAAAATGCAATCGGATACATAGATGTTGAAGGACAGCATTTAGTCCAGAGAGGATCATATTAAAACACATACAATGAATGTAATGTAAAATTTAAAAAATGATGAAACATTACACACTGCCTGATCGACTTAAAAGCTCTTTAATAAGATACTTGCCTACATATTTGATGTATTTTCAGTATAGTTTTATGCCCTCTGTATTTTTTTATATATTTTTAAACCATGTCAAAATCATTTAGAAATAAGGAGTGTGAAGTGCAGTGATATTTCAGTGCTCTGGTACATCAATCCTCTCCACACTGCAACCTAGAACTGCATCATCAATATCCCATTAAAGAGTACATGTCTTCCCAATGACCTCTCAAAATGTCTATAGCAATTTATATATTCATATAGTGTATCATATGTACTGTATGTACATTATATACATAGACAATAAATTGTACACAAGAAGAAGGGTGTCTATAATACCATCAGTTCTTATTACAAAGGCCTGGTCTTGTATGGCTTTGTATAATGTACATAACACTAAAAGACGTTCCTGTTGGCTGGACGTCCTACTACTTGCTAAGCAGCGTTTTGATGGAGCGGGTGAGTGCGTTGGCGATGGCTGACATGGTGCTGGAGTGGCGGACCAGGGCATTGACGCTGTGGTCGCTGGGCGCTCCGATGGACGCCYCCTCGGCTGCGCGCAGCAGGCAGATGTAGTTCATGACCAGCTCGTCCACCTTGGCCACCACCTCCCTCTGCTGTTGGGCGGCTGATGCCCCCAAGCCCCTCACCAGGCACATGCAGGCCTCAGACAGYCAGCACAGCACCTGGAAACTGCAGGTGATGGCCAGCAGCATCTCCTCRGGGCTGCCGTGGGCCTGGGCCATCCTGCGACATGCRCMCCCCAGCTCTTTAGACTCGATGGARAGRAGCTGCTTGTATTGGGACAGGTCTGCTGTGATCTGTGGCACCTGGCCGCTGCGGTCCCCCCTGCCTACGCTTGAGCGCACTAGGGCGATGAGCTCGCTGGCGTCGCGGTGTACGTCCGAGAAGCCAACGGGGAAGACGTACATGCGGTCTTTGAGCGTGTTYATGCGCGACAGCCGGTCGCTGAAGCTCATGTTGGTCAGGACCTCGCTGTAGAGCTGGTCGCCTGCTGCGTCCGTGGCCGGGCCGTAGATAGACGCTGCTTCCTCCATTTCTCCGCCACGGCAGCGCCTGGACCTCTCGCCCCTCTCACCCCCCTCTACCTCCTCCTCCTCTGCCTGGCTCTTCCTCTTGAAGAAGCAGTAGCTGAAGGGACCGTGGCACCTCCAGGGGCTGCCCGAGTCCAGCTTCTGCGAGCCCTTCATGTGCTTGGRGTCCTTCTGCAGGGGGAACATCACTGAGGCCCTCCGGCTGTCTCTGCCCTCAGCCGACCAGCACGTGGACGCTACTGAGCCCTGCGAGTAGCTCTTCGACAGCCTCTTCCTCGTGGGTCTCCTCTGTAGTTTGGGGTCAACTGGTCCTTGCTGGCACTTGGTTCTGCCTTTGTCGAAGAGCACCTCCATACTCCCGGAGCCCGCAGTTACATTACTGGTGCTCCGTCTGAGCTCCCTGCCCCGCTGCAGGCTGTTGATGCTGGGCTCCCTGCCCAGGTGGAGGCTGTTGGTGCTGGGCTCCCTGTCCCGCTGCAGGCTGTTTGTGCTGAGCTCCCTGCCCAGGTGGAGGCTGTTTATGCTGGGCTCCCTGCCCAGATGGAGGCTGTTGATGCTGGGCTCCCTGTCTCGCTGCAGGCTGTTGGTGCTGGGTTCCCTGCCCAAGTGGAGGCTGTTCATACTGGAGTCCCTGGCCCTCTGGAGGCTGTTCATATTGGGCTCGCACTGGTGGTGGAGGCTGGCTGTGACTGACTGGATGTGGTTTTGTCTGTATGTGACGGTGGACTCCTGCTTTGGCACAGTGGAGTTGTGGGTGCTCATGTTGGCTGGTAGGGGAGGTGGAGGAGGTGGTGGTGGAGGAGGAGGGGGCGGAGCCGTGGCACAGGCTCTGGCCTGCTTAGTGAAAGCTGATGGGTGATCTCCTGCTTCCGCTCCCAGTGACGTCCCCAGCTGCTCTGTGCGAGCTACACTAGGGGCAGTAGAAAAACAGAGATAATCGTTAGGAGCCTGTCGGATGGCATGCTTTGTCCTGCAGTCAGATCTGAGCCAGTCCTCTGGGCCACAGATGCTGGCACCGCTTTGGAACATCACACTCCGCGCCCTGGAGGGGGGCCTGTGGACATTGCCCCCACCCCCTCCATGGATGCTGTCCCTCAGGGACAGGAACCGCTCGACCTCAGGGTCGATGGCGCCCCTCTCTAACTCACTCTCYAGGCCCGAAAAGGAGCTCCTCCTCTCTGTGCCACTGGGCCTTACTTCAAGACTGTCAGCGGGTCTCTGAGCATGCAAGTCAGGATTGCTCTTCAATTTAGTGGGCAGCGTGGCGGAGTGATACGGTCGGGAGCCTTTGTCACCCCGTGAGGTGGCTGCATTGGGGTTCACTAGACTCGGGCTGAGGAAGGGTGAGGAGGACGAGGGGGGCATGCAGGGATAGCGGTGAATGGTGTTCCCTTTACTCCTAACCATCTCTATCAGTTGGGGATTACTGGTAATATATCTCCTAGTGTCCTTCCTGACTSCRCCTCCCAYGCCTGCACTGTGCAACCTGCCTCCCTGGTGCATCTGGCTCACTGTCAGGTAGTTAATGAGCTGCCTATAGGACTCGTTCCCTTCCTTGGMGTTAGCACCCCTTACACAGGCTGTCTTGGCATGCAGATCATTTTGAAGGTTACTCCTTCTAGCTGTACTACCTGTGGTTTCTTTCATCTTGGCCGACCGGAGGGAACCCTCTCTGCTGGTGTCTGACCCAGGAGGGTGTATGTTGGGCAGCATCTTCCGCAGMAGTGTGGGGTCTGCTTGGGGGTGGAGGTCCCTGCCCCCAGGGATCTGMCCCGGGGTGCCYTGGGGAGCCTTGTCCTCGTAGGTGAAAACCCTGAGGGACGTGGAAGATTCGGAGAGRGGYTGGTGGTTGCCGTCYGGGGCACAGAGGGGCGAATCCGTTGGGGTGCCACAGGCGCTGCTCCCRGTGCTGCAGCCCGCGTCCAGTGATGAGCACTGGGAGCCCTGCAGGGAGTTGTGYGCCTCGCTCTGAAGGGACGAGATCCGTTTGGCTAGGTGGTACTCACACAGCCGGGCAACCCCTTGCCTCACTTGCTGCAGCTGCTCCCCTGGGGCATCTCCCTGTCCACCGGGGGGGTCCCGGGGCTTCTTGGTAGGGGAGGAGGGGAAGGGACCTGCCGCTCCCCCCAGGTACTCTTCCTCCTGGCCMCCCATCGCCCCAGTGTCCCCCKCTGCAGCCTCCCCKYGTTCCTCCTCAGGCTCTGTCRGRTCAGGGTGTGGGGGAGGGGGGCYCGGCAGCCTGCGGTGACTCCTRGGCAGGCTGTTCACCGCCAGGTTCTCCGCCATGATGGAGATGGAATTCTCTGGTAGAGGAAGAGGCGGCCTTCTCTGCAACCTCTCGCAGAACGAGGTACGATCCACATCCAGCTGGCTTCCCCTGTGGTCGTCTCTGGTACTGAACGTGTTGAACTTCCCGTTGGTGTCGGCCAACTTTTTTAGCCGTTTCCCTCCCACAACCCCGGAGTTGGGTCGCTTGCTGAAGCCGGAGGAGAGGTTAGTCAGAGAATCAGTGGTTTCTGGATCCAGCTCCATGCCATCTGGATGGAGGGTCTGTTTAGGGAGCGTGGCGGACAACTGCGGCCCGCCGTCTCGATGGTGGGAGGGGCTGTGGGCTTTCTTTTGGGTGGCCACTCTGGGCGAGACAGGGAAGTCTGTCTTTTCCTCCGTCAGAGGCTGGTAGCCRTCGGAGGTGGCGATAAGGAGGCGCCTGTGGTTCTCGTGGATGAGTTTGTGTGCGGCGGCCTGCTCCATGGTCTCGGTCATCTCTGAGGAGTTGGTCTCGTTGCCTGAGTCAGAGGAAGACTCAGGACTGAAAGCTCGAGACATATGCACACCTATGCGAGCCAGAGAGAAGAAAAATATATAATTTGAGCTTCTTTCAACCTTATCTACATAAAAGTAATATAATTCTATTATATCACTTTAAACAAAGTTCAACATATAGTTTGAAGACATCCTAATTTGGGCCAGGTCTGATCACAAAGCACAACAGTGAACAATGAAAAAACAAAACTAGAGCGAGGCCATGACACTGTATGCACAACAGCTGTAAGCTGTAAACTATAAGTGATGTTGGCATAATTATGGTAGTACTAAAGACCTGGGTTACTGTTGGGCTGTGGTCGCTGTGGGCGTGGTGGGTGTGGCCTCTCCTCGGACACGGTCAGCGCTTCCAGTGCCTGCAGGGTTGTCACCATGGCATCCTCCAGCCTCCTTTCCCTGCCGCTCCCCTCATCATGCGACCCCGTGGGGACAGCGTCGATCAGCGACACGGGCATGTCATCGTTGTCGGCAGTGGCCAAAGGGCGACCCTCGGGYCTCTCCTCATCAGAACTGTCTCTGAACCCCGGGGGCGGGGCGGCAATGGCGAGATTTAGCGAATGGAGGACACTGTCGGTATCATCATCGTCATCATCGCCCCCCTCGGGGGGAGGAAGTGAGGTCAGGTCGATGATGTCATCGCTGGAGCCCGAGAGGGTGAGGAACGTGACTTTGCTTGCCGCCGTCGTGCCGCCCCCTCCACCTCTGCCGCCATCCTCCCCCCCTCCCCCTCCGGTAGAGTCTTCCTCACAGCTGGCGTCGTCCTCATCCTCGGCGTCATCCGTGGTGTCTGCATAACAAAGGTCCCTTAGCAYCGGTTCCTCCACCAGCTCCTCACCGATGTTGCTGTAGACCACATGCGAACTGCCGTCGGCGAACTGAAAGGGCACAGGCACCTGGGTCCTGAAGTCCCCTGTGTTGTTGATGTTGTGGAAGTAGGCTATGGGCCTGTTCTCAGGCACCTCGGGACTCTCATCCATCAGGCGCTCGTAGCCTAAGTTCTTGGGGTTCACAGTGTTGAAAGGGGGGTCTCCGAAGATGAAGGAGACCTTGGCGCTCCGGGGGGAGTCTTGGGGTTTGTTTCTGGCGGGGGGGAGAGGRGGGGGCTGGGGACTCCTCCGCCCCTCCGARGGCCTCTCGTTCTGCTGCAGGGTTAGGGTATGGTGTTGGGGCTCGGGGATGTAGGGAGAGATGTTGTTCTCTCTCCCTCCATTGTTAGAGAAGTCCATGTCACTGCTGTAACGCTCGTCCTGGCCGGCAGCATTGGGGTTCTCACAGTTGCCTAACGAAGTGCTGTACGGCCACTCCAGAAGATTGTCCTGATCTGTTGTTTGATAGAAGAACTCACTTCAACAATTTGACAAAACACTGGATATAGACATTTATACAGAAGCGCACACACGCACACACAGTATAGTACTAGGTTAACGAACCCATTTCTTCAGCGATGCTGTTGCAGTGGGCCATGTTGAAGATAGATCTCCTAGAGTCCACTAGGAGTCGATAGTACCCTGCTGTCAGACACGCCAGGTTCATGGCATCACTAGACTCCATTATCAACGTGATGGGCTACAGATAAAACGTAAAGAAATAAAAACATTACAGAACACAAGGATGTGGTCTTGCAAGAATAGCATTTATGTACAAACTGTTTTTTCTACTTATTAGCAAGCTAATATTGACCAGGGCATGATGCCTTATGGGTATCTGTAGATTTTTAGGGAAAGGGGATACCTAGTCAGTTGCGCAACTAATATGCATTCAACCAAAATGTTTATTCCGTATTTAACCCAAACCCCTTGAATCAGAGAGGTTCGGGTGCTGCCTTAATCAACGCCCAGTTGTTGTTGGGGGTTAACTGCCTTGCTCAAAGGCAGAACAGCAGATTTTCCCACCTTGCCGGCTCAGGATTTGAACGAGCGACCTTTCGGTTACTGGTCCAATGCGCTTAACTGCTAGTCTATCTGCCGTCCAAGCCTCAAGCCACTCACTTAACTGTGTCAACTCGACACCTCAGGCACCACTCGTTACCCTGACATCCATGACGTGTAGCTCCACGCGGACGTTGATATCATCCTCTGTGAGGATCTCGATGCGGTTCACGTGGCTGAAGTCTGCCAGCAGGGCCATCAGGTTGGTCTTGGTGTTGATCACGTGACTGATGCCGTACCTGGGCCCCACTAGCAAGGTCACCTCTGTCTGCTTCTCCCCTTGCTGTGAGGGTGTATGTTGGGGGTGAGGGTGTGTGTGTATGTGTGTGTGTGTTGGGGTTGAATAGGGGTGTGTATGTGTGTGTGTGTTGGGGTTGAATAGGGGTGTGTATGTGTGTTGGGGTTGAATAGGGGTGTGTATGTGTGTGTGAGAGAGAGTGTGTAAAACAGAGAAGGCAGGATATGGATTTGGAACAATATCTACAGGGATACGGATTGTTTTTCTATTTGACAAATGACTGAAATAGGGAAAGCTACAACTAGTGGTCTTACCAAAAGTATGGATTTGAACACTCTCCCTCCATACAACCMCAGSTCACTGAGATACTTCAAGTAGTGCACCTTTGCCTGCAACGCAGTCAACTGCAGGGGAAAAAAGCCAGAGGAAAATATCTTGGGGTTAACAAAAATACACTAACTTTTTATAGGTTTGACTGTATCTCTGTCTCAAATACACAACTGACATCATCATTGACGATGAAGGGAAAAAAAGAAAGCAAACAGACAGCTACACTCCTCTAGAGGGCAGCTCTGCTAAGCATACTAGAGAGAGAGAGAGAGAGAGAGAGAGAGAGAGAGAGAGAGAGAGAGAGAGAGAGAGAGATGCGACGATGGAATCCGTACTGTACCTTTTTTCCTGGAGGCACTAGGTTCTGATTGGTTTTGAGGATGTGCGTCAGTGCTTTCTTGATGTTCTTCTCCTTCATGCTGGTCATCACTGCTGGTGGGATGAAAAGGGCCAGACCCCACTCCTTTCTGGAAATTAAGAAGGCATTTGATATTCAAGGGCGTGGAAATAATGCAAATTAGTGTTCACCTTTTTATCAATGCTTATTATGCACCTGTACAAAGACTCCTTTTGAGCAGCTCCGTCGCCCATGTGTCAGTGTAAAACAACAACAGTAAGGAGCTGGACTTACTGGATGTATTTGAGCGAGACCTTCTGCATCTGCCTGGTCGTCAAAGTGAGGACGTACATCTGCAGAGCGGCCAATCGTAGCGCGGCGTCGTACTTCAGCTCCGAGCCAAAGCGCTCCAGAACCACATCGTTACAGCTCTACGGAAGACCAGGAGGGACAGTTAGAACCAGTGGACGACTCAAAGCCATTCAAAATAGATACATTTTGTTCTATTTACAAGTAGAGGAAGGCCAAGCTAGAAACCGACATTGTTGTCATTAACAGAGAAGCAATATTGCTTTGAATAGTCAATCCCAAGAGAACAGCAAATATTATGACGTTTTGAATGAGCCTAAAACCTTGGACAACCAACCAATTTTGGATGGGAAACTTGAACTTGATATGCATTGATCAAAAGGCCATTATTGACATGCTTTGGTCTCAATGCTTGTTAGACAAGTTCACCTGAGAATACAGGAATGCGGTCTTGTGTCATGCTCCACTATGATTGGGCCAGGTCTCCTGTGGTGCMCTCACCTGAACGTAGAGGTATTCAAATGCCACGGCATCCCGTCTGAGCAGATCCACAGGGTCCTTGGGGACAAAGCTGATTCTGAAGAAACATTTCATCTTATCAGACCCCGGCCTCTGTGTCACCTGAAACGAAAAAGAGGACGAGAGAATGTAAGAAAAGGAGGGGGGAAAGTGTGAAAGAGAAAATGTTAAAATGTTTCCCTGCGCTGTAAATGTATACTGTTGTGACACATCAAAACGGAAAACATAATATGCAAGGTCCCTCAAGGTGCTGGGTATGATGTCAGACTTCATAAAATGGTCAGGTAAATTCATTCCCGAGGACATAATGAGATGGTAAGGTCAGTGCTAAGGACAGGGTGAGTCATTGTTGCAAATACAAGTCAGGCAAATTTACATCCATTGGACAGGTTCCTGGCCTCTGTCAAGGGACAGGAYTTCATTAAGACACGCAGAGGGAGATATACTGTAAGTGCTACACTGGTCAGTAGTTTGCCCTCGTTCCCTATTTCCTTCAAAGGTACACTCTTAGAAAAAAGGGTTCCGAAAGGGTGCTTCGTCTGGCCCCATAGGAAAACCCTTTTTGGTTCCAGGTAGAACCTTTTTGGGGTCCATGTAGGAGCCTCTGATGGAGCCTCTGATGAATTTTAAGTCATTGAGATGTCAATATACACGCTAAGAGAAGTCATTTCTCTCTCCTGTGTGGATTCTCTAATGACTTTTAAGTGACTGTTATGAGTAATATGTTTACCCACAAACATAAACCCCAAAAGGGTTCTACCTGGAACCAAAAAGGGTTCTTCAAAGGGTTCTCCTATGGGGATGGCCGAAGAGCCCTTTTTACAGTTCTAGATAACACCTTTTTTTTCCTAAGAGTGTACCGTCTTGAGCATTGAGTTTACATTTCAGCCCCTTACAAAAATCATAACAAAACCTATTACATAACTCTTTTCATCCTTGAAAATAATAAGAATTTGTTATTCCTCGGTTATTTCCATTATTGATTATCATCACAGGGCTGTCTATGCAGGATGAGGGTGATGCATATTATAATATCCTCACTATGATCGCAGTACACTTTCATTAAAACATTGAAAGCAGAGGTGCACTGCTGTGCCAGACTTGATAAATCATGCTGTGTTCTTGAGTCGCTCTATGAATACTGAGCAGGAAGTGTTTGTGTACGTCCCAAATGGCACCCTATTCCCTAGGTCACTACTTTTGACCAGCGCTCTATGGGATGCTCTATGGGCCCTGGTCAAAAGTAGTGACCTATAAAGGGAATAGGGTGCCATTTGGGATGTGTACTTTGTCTCAGCTAGAAGCTTGGAGTGTGATTGTGGTGTAGTGCTGGAATAGAATTGCCTCTTATCTATAGGACACTAAGTGAAGAGGTCGAGGTGGGAGTGCTTTAAGGAAGCAGAATGGGATCACTAGGGTGACTCTGGGCTAGCAACAGATGAATGACTTTCATTCTCTCTTCTCTCTGGGACGTTGATAACCTGGACCTGTAGCTATAGATACTGAGACCGATCCTCCTGGTATGGGCTAGGGGTGTCTAGTTCAGTTACATATATGATTCTCTGTCTTCCGCTCTTTTTCAAACTATTAGGACTTAAGGCAGAAAGCAGAAGCTCCATTTGCTTCTTGTTAGATGAAATGCATAAGTGTACACTGCAAAGCACTAGTAAAAAGGGCTTTATAAATTGATTGGTTGATTGAGTCATTGATTGATCTCTGTCATGAATTGCCCTCTTGGCCAGGTATACCTTACATAAGAGGTCGCTTGACCACAATGGGACTTCATGGATAAGTAAAGGTCAAACCAATGACTTKGCGTTAGCATGCCTACAGTAATTCCTACCTGAGTTAGCATCTCCTGTTCATGCAACAGTAGCAGCTTGCTGCCCGATCCCTCCGTCCGCTGTTCCAGCATCAGGGAGAAGTGCTCAATGCACTTGATGGACAGCTTCTCTTGTAGGGTCATGATAACATCCTATCACACCATAACCAAAGGTCAATTTCAATGTCCTAATACCAAATGATACATGTTTTATTTGTATTCTCGTTTTCTGCCCCTGTGTAGGTACGATGGTTAGAATGCAATTTGCATTTCAAGTCAAGCTTGAGTCCACACGCCGTATTCCATTAATTTCCTCCCATTTCACCACAGTAATTATGCAAACAGTACCACTCCAACCCCCTCCACAAAGTGTCACACACACCTTGATGGATGTGCTGCAGTCGAACCGGAACGACTTGGTCTGCCCGTTCTCCAGGTACACCTTCAGAACGTTCTGCATGAAGAGGAGAGAGTTGTCCTTCACTGTGTTCTGGGTGGAAAGGAGACACAGAAGAATTACATACAAGACATACAGTAGCCAACATGAAGAGGATGACACACAAGGCATTACAGTTAGCCTACATTGAAGAGGACAGAGTGTCCTCAATGTGGCCTAGGTGCGAAGCAGCGGACCATAAAAGACCTCCAGTACAAATGAATGAACTTATATTTTCTTGCTAAGCATTGTTGACTGTCTGGATGTACTCAGTAAACAAGTGTTATACCAACACAGAAAGTATTCAGACCCCTTGACTTTTCCACATTTTTTCACAGCTTATTCTAAAAATTTGATTAAATAGTTTTTTTTCCCCCCTCATCCAGCTACACACAATACCCCAAATGACAAAGCAAAACCGTTGTTTTGAAATGTTAGCAAATTATAAAAATTGAACTGGAAAAATATACATTTACATAAGTATTCAGAACCCTTTACTCGTACTTTGTTGAAGCACCTTTTGCAGCTGATTACAGCCTCAACTATCTTTGCGGTATTGATGCTACAATAGCTGGCCACACCTGTATTCGGGGAATGTGTATATCTCCCATGTATTCTCTATGCAGATTCCTCTCAAGCTCTTCAGTTGTAGGGGAGCGTCGCTGGCAATCCTTCTC